>NW_025539277.1:0-13827 GCF_020615455.1 Coregonus clupeaformis
TTATTGCATGACATAAGTATTTGATCACCTACCAACCAGTAAGAATTCCGTCTCACAGACTGTAGTTTTTCTTTAAGAGCCCTCCTGTTCTCCACTCATTACCTGTATTAACTGCACCTGTTTGAACTCTTACCTGTATGAAAGACACCTGTCCACACACTCCAATCAAACAGACTCAACCTCTCCACAATGGCCAAGACCAGAGAGCTGTGTAAGGACATCAGGGGATAAAATTGTAGACCTGCACAAGGCTGGGATGGGCTACAGGACAGTAGGCAAGCAGCTTGGTGAGAAGGCAACAACTGTTGGCGCAATTATTAGAAAATGGAAGTTCAAGATGACGGTCCAATCACCCTCGGTCTGGGGCTCCATCGCAAGATCTCACCTCGTGGGGCATCAATGATCATGAGGAAGGTGAGGATCAGCCCAGAACTACACGACAGGACCTGGTCAATGACCTGAAGAGAGCTGGGACCACAGTCTCAAAGAAAACCATTAGTCACACTACGCCGTCATGGATTAAAATCCTGCAGCGCAAACAAGGTCCCCCCTTGCTCAAGCCAGCACATGACCAGGCCCATCTGAAGTTTGCCAATGACCATCTGAATGATCCAGAGGAGGAATGGGAGAAGGTCATGTGGTCTGATGAGACAAAATAGAGCTTTTGGTCTAAACTCCACTCGCTTCGTGTTTGGAGGAAGAAGAAGGATGAGTACAACCACAGAACAACATCCCAAACCGTGAAGCATGGAGTGTGGAAACTTCATTCTTTGGGGGATCCTTTTCTGCAAAGGGGACAGGACGACTGCACCGTATTGAGGGAGGATGGATGGGGCCATGTATCGCGAGATCTTGGCCAACAACCTCCTTCCCTCAGTAAGAGATGATGAAGATGGGTCGTGGGCTGGGTCTTCCAGCATGACAACGACCAAACACACAGCCAGGGCAACTAAGGAGTGACTCCGTAGAAGCATCTCAAGGTCCTGGAGTGGCTAGCCAGTCTCCAGACCTGAACCCAATAGAAAAATCTTTGGAGGGAGCTGAAAGTCCGTATTGCCCAGCGACAGCCCCGAAACCTGAAGGATCTGGAGAAGGTCTGTTGGAGGAGTGGGCCAAAAATCTCTGCTTGCATGTGTGTGCAAACCTGGTCCGAACCTACAGGAAACGTATGATCTCTGTAATTGCAAACAAAGGTTTCTTTACCAAATATTAAGTTCTGCTTTTCTGATGTATCAAATACTTATGTCATGCAATAAAATGCAAATTAATTGCTAAAAATCATACAATGTGATTTTCTGGATTTTTTGTTTTAGATTCCGTCTCTGCACAGTTGAAGTGTACCTATGATAAAATAACAGACCTCTACATGCTTTGTATGTAGGGAAAACCTGCAAAATCGTCAATATCTCAAATACTTGTTCTCCCCCCACTGTAGCTTTGAGAATACAATATTACACATTTAGAATTATGGGTTCTATTTTACATAGCTTTTGGCAATACAAAATTACACATTTAGAATTATGGGTCCTATTTGACACAATAGAGGCTATTTATTACATGACCAGAAGTAGGATGCAGACAGATACCAAACTGTGATGTCATCCTTCACATTCAGTAAATGGAAGAATGATTTATGACAATATGTATGTCTGTCTGTGTCCCAAATTGCACCTATTCCCTATATAGTGCACTACTTTGACTAGAGCGCTATTAGGGAATAGGGCCACCATTTGGGATGCAGTCTCTGTATCCCATCTACTCTATAATGAGTAACCTGCTGATTAGAGGTTAGTGCTGTGTTCTGATCTCTCCTGCTGTACCCTGCAGCACTATACAGCCAGTATACAGACTCAGTCATTACACTCTACCAGGTAGCAGTCTAACTCAGGGTGTATCCTGCTTTGTGTTTCACATCTGCTTTGGTTCCCTTCCCTTCCTCCTCCTGGGCTCCAGCACTACACTGCTCAACCATCTGTCGGCCATCTTACATCTGAGGGGACTAACTCTGATGCAGAGTAGCTATTTCTGTTACACTTATGCCCTAACAAGGTTCTCTGACATCACTTTTCACAATAGAAAAGTTATACTTCCAAATATATAAAGAGGAACATCTCCTTTTTGTAGAGCTGAAGTATTCCCTGTGCCACCTCTAATGTGACATTCACTGTCATTAATTGCACCTACAGTATGTAATTGCCCCAGGTTGTGAGTGACAGCTGGCATCAGGAGTGGCCCTCTGGCCTTCCCTGAGTCAAACCCCTGTGAACCGTCACTGTCTCGCGGCAGGCAAGCTTGGCAAGCGTGTGCCTGTGTGTGTGGGAGAGAAAGAAAGAGAGAGAGATAAACCATCAGAGCAGCCGAACTCAATGCGGCTCTACCTTGACTTGCACAACTTGTATTACATATCAGCGTGTGTGGGGGTGTTTTAGATGTAACCCACAAAGCAGGCTATGCTACAGTATGCCCACTAATGTAAACAAACTTTGATCAGTGTACTGTAGAAGGGAGAGAAAGAGAGAGAAAGGGAGAGAAAGGGAAAAAGGCAGACCAAATGAAAGCAGAGACAGGTCACTTCTACTGCATCAGAGAGTAAGGTACTTGAGTTCTGAAAAGATTCGCTTTGAGTGTATGTATAAGCTAGGCTTTGAGTGGATGTGTAAGCTAGGCTTTGAGTGGATGTGTAAGCTAGGCTTTGAGTGGATGTGTAAGCTAGGCTTTGAGTGTATGTGTAAACTAGGCTTTGAGTGGATGTATAAACTAGGCTTTGAGTGGATGTATAAGCTAGGCTTTGAGTGGATGTGCTGGCTAGGTCTTTTGAGTGGATGTGTAAGCTGGGCTTTGAGTGGATGTGTAAGCTAGGCTTTGAGTGTATGTATAAGCTAGGCTTTTGAGTGGATGTGTAAGCTAGGCTTGAGTGTATGTATAAGCTAGGCTTTGAGTGGATGTGTAAGCTGAGGCTTTGAGTGGATGTGTAAGCTTAGGCTTTGAGTGGATGTGTAAGCTAGGCTTTGAGTGTATGTGTAAGCTTTGAGTGGTGTGTAAGCTAGGCTTTGAGTGTATGTATAAACTAGGCTTTGAGTGGATGTATAAGCTAGGCTTTGAGTGGATGTGTATGCTTATGAGTGGATGTGTAGGCTAGGCTTTGAGTGTATGTAAGCTAGGCTTTGGTGGATGTGTAAGCTAGGCTTTGAGTGGATGTGTAAGCTAGGCTTTGAGTGGACGTGTAAGCTAGGCTTTGAGTGGACGTGTAAGCTAGGCTTTGAGTGGATGTGTAAGCTTTGAGTGGATGTGTAAGCTAGGCTTTGAATGGATGTGTAAGCTAGGCTTTGAGTGGACGTGTAAGCTAGGCTTTGAGTGGACGTGTAAGCTAGGCTTTGAGTGGATGTGTAAGCTAGGCTTTGAGTGGACGTGTAAGCTAGGCTTTGAGGGTAACAAGCCTGAACTTGTGTTTTGTAAAGCATCTATGGAATTTCCCCCTCTCTGTCTCTCTCACACAGCAGTAGTGACTCAAGCATAGGGGTTCCCTAGTTCAAGTGGCTGTATAAGTGTTTTAGTGGATGCTTTTTACAGAGAGAGAGACACTTAGGAGGGCTCAGTCATGTGTTATTATATCATGGTGGACATCCAACAGAGGAAAGCATGGTGGTATGGATGGCTACTTTGAAGACTCTAACACTTTTTTTGGTTACTACATGATTCCATATGTGTTATTTTCATAGTTTTGATGTCTTCACTATTATTCTACAATGTAGAAAATAGTAAAAAAAAAAAAAAAAAACTTGAATGAGTAGGTGTGTCCAAACTTTTGACTGGTACTCTTAAATCAAAGTTGTAGCTTTCAATTAACTTTTCAAGTTTATTGAAAGCTTTGTGTGTGTGTGTGTGTTTGTGTGTGTGTGTGTGTGTGTGCGTGTGTGCGTGTGTCTGTGATAGACAGAGAGATTATGAGTGTGTGTGTCAAGGCCCCTGTCTAGGATGTGCCTATCAGCGTGTCTCCTGGCTTGCCCAGGCCCATCAAGTAGAAGCCAATTACTGAAACCAACTGGATGGAACATTTATCCAGTCCACACAAGATTTGTGGCCAAGGCCTAAAATGATTTTTACCCTACCACCTACCCCGCAAGTTATTGAATCAGTAGCGCGAACACACACACATACACACACACACACACTCCATCAACGAGCACAGGGCTTGGATCATAGCTTATTTCGGTATTGACATTCTAAACCTGGTGGCTTTTCTAATAGTTTCAGTCTGAGGAGATTTCAGCCTCCTAACTCCATCCACGCTCTCTCTCTCTCTCTCTCTCTCTCTCTCTCTCTCTCTCTCTCTCTCTCTCTCTCTCTCTCTCTCTCTCTCTCTCTCTCTCTCTCTCTCTCTCTCTCTCTCTCTCTCACTCTCATATTTCACTAATGATGACCACTGAATAACCACTGCATGCTATAGTAAAAGTAGGTTACGCTATACTGGCTGTAGATTAGAAGGTGTGGTCAATAGGATGCACTGACTGAGTTGATCATGCTATTTGAAAGAAAGCAGAAGGGGAATAATGAATCAAGTAGATACTATAGAAACTAAAGCAGGACTGCCCTGATTATAAAGGAATATCCTCGTCCGTCCCTGCTGCCTGATTCAAAGCACTCTGCATCTTTATCAGACAATTAGGATTAGCTGTAGTCAGTAGCATCCCGGAGGGCGAACCCACACACACACATACAGTTACATAACAGGCTTCTGATGGTTCATATGTTCCCTGCTCCTCTTCCCCAAGAGGCTCTCACAAACACACACACACTCTACACTCTACATTTGTAATCTTCTCTTTTAGCTTACATCTCATTATTATCATTTCATAATGCATGAGGTATCTTTGGCAGGAGGCACATGCATTATTTGGGATTTTGAAGTCTTAATAACTGTAGGAAAGTGTTTTGGTTATTTTTAGCGTCGCTCTATGATGAGCTAGTAGTTGAGCGTGGATGAACCATACGGTTGTTGCGCTGTGTGGCTGAGCACTATGGGACTCACTTATTACTACTAGATCACAGCTTAGGTGGCTCAACTAAAAATGTGTTTATTCTAAAGGCTTTAGGTGAGTCACTGACTTCACAAAACTGCCTCGGGACACACACACACACACACACACACACACACACACACACACACACACACAGGCTGATTACAGAGGAGGACACATGTCAGTTACGCTCTTGAGAGAGGGAGATCTGAAGCCAGAGAGGAAAAAGACAGGGGAGGTGTGGCTGGAATTCACATCAACAACAGACTAGCGACTAGGGTGAAGGCAAGGGAGAAATATTGAGAAGACTGAGGAAAGGACAACCTAGTAAAGCACTGTGATAATAGTTATTATGGTTTATTAACCCACTAGAGATAAGGAGTTAAGTGATCAGATGAACAGAGGAAGACAGACGAGAGACAGACAGCTGAAGACATACTGTAAACAACCAAATAAAGCGTGGACTTGGTCTTGGATATGATGTTTCATGATGCCAAAGAGATAATATATTACAGAGTACAGTTAGAAGGGGTGAATAGGAGGTTATCATGGTGATTATGGTTCATGATGCCAAAAGATGATATTTTACAGGGTTCTGAATCAGATGACAGTTTGTTTATGTCCATTCCCTGTGTGTCTGTTTCTCAATCTCTTTCTTCCTGTCTTCTTTCCTCTCTTCCTCTACCTCAAGAGTTCCCCGCAGGACCACCCTGTCCTGTAACCACGGCAACGTCGGTCCAGACCCTTCCTCTGACCCGCGACCCCAGCAAGACATTCCGTGATCCGTACTCAACCCCTACCCGGCCCACACCCTACTGGACCAGTGCAGTATGGTAGTGTAGGCAGCCTAGTTGAACGCCGGACGCATCCCCAGCTAAAGGCAGCCGGGCCGTGCCCCAGGTGGGACCCAGGCAGACCAACAGGTTATTAAAGAAAAGCTTCAACCAGAGAGAGCTGCTCAACTACCTCAACATCACCAGGTTAGTGAACTCCTGATAGGCACAAAATGGCTGTCGTGTTTCATCTACATCACCAGGTTAGTGAACTCCTGATAGGCACAAAATGGCTGCTGTGTTTCATCAACATCACCAGGTTAGTGAGCTCTCTGATAGGCACAGAATGGCTGCCGTGTTTCATCAACATCACCAGGTTAGTGAACTCCTGACAGGCACAGAATGGCTGCCGTGTTTCATCAACATCACCAGGTTAGTGAACTCCTGATAGGCACAAAATGGCTGTTGTGTTTCATCAACATCACCAGGTTAGTGAGTCTCTCTGATAGGCACAAATGGCTGCCATGTTTCATCACCCAGATGGGTGCTACAGTAGAGAGTATGTGTTCTCTATGTATTCCATAAAGTGCAGACAAGCGGTAAAGAGTTGTCTGTTTCAAATAGAGGGCATTAATGATGCTCTTGGGGAATAACCTCACGTGTGAGTTCATACAGTGTTGTTAGTGCTACTGCCAGGTGGGTGCCACACATAGTGAGCTGGTAGGAGGTGTGACTCTATACCTCTCTCTCTATAAGTAGGCTATTACAATGTAAAGTTGTAGCTAGATGAAATAGAAATCATTTTCATCGTTTCAAGTTTTAATATCACACATGCACAAGTACAGTGAAATACCTTTCTTGCAAACTCAAATATAAATATAAATAATTTTCATAACAAGCTGTTATCGCTCAGGGGAACAGGTTATCAATTGACATGATTGGTTATCAATTGACTTGAAGCCTGAATGAAAACCTTTATAACGATCCCACCAGGAAAGATGTTAAAGCGAATAGCGGCCCAGGAAGCAGTAGGAAGGACATCTTCTCCAGCATGCAGTCCATTAATAGAGAGCATGGACATGAGGAGGAACACATCAAGCTCTACCACAAAGACGGAACCGAGGTGGGACGTGTCAAAGAACTCACTGCCCATTAGAGGGAAATATGAGAAGGTGAGAAGAATGCCTGGTCATGGACAACATATAGGGATGATATCCCTGGGACAACATATAGAGATGATATCCCTGGGACAACATATAGGGTGATATCCCTGGGACAACATATAGAGATGATATCCCTGGGACAACATATAGGGATGATATCCCTGGGACAACATATAGAGATGATATCCCCTGGGACAACATATGAGTGATATCCCTGGGACAACATATAGAGATGATATCCCTGGGACAACATATAGAGATGATATCCCTGGGACAACATATAGGGATGATATCCCTGGGACAACATATAGAGATGATATACCTGGGACAACATATAGGGGTGATATCCCTGGGACAACATATAGGGATGATATCCCTGCGACAACATATAGAGATGATATCCCTGGGACAACATATAGGGGTGATATCCCTGGGACAACATATAGAGATGATATCCCTGGGACAACATATAGGGGTGATATCCCTGGGACAACATATAGAGATGATATCCCTGGGACAACATAGGGTGATATTCCTGGGACAACATATAGGGATGATATTCCTGGGACAACATATGGGCATGATATTCGGGGGGACAACATATGGGGATGATATTCCTGGGACAACATATGGGGATCATATTCCTGGGACAACATATAGGGATGATATTCCCTGGGACAACATATAGGGATGATATTCCTGGGACAATATATAGGGATGATATTCCTGGGACAACATATAGGGATGATATTCCGGGGACAACATATAGGGATCATATTCCTGGGACAACATATACAGTGGGGAAAAAAAGTATTTAGTCAGCCACCAATTGTGCAAGTTCTCCCACTTAAAAGGATGAGAGAGGCCTGTAATTTTCATCATAGGTACACGTAAACTATGACAGACAAATTGAGAAAAAAAATCCAGAAAATCACATTGTGGGATTTTTTATGAATTTATTTGCAAATTATGGTGGAAAATAAGTATTTGGTCAATAACAAAAGTTTCTCAATACTTTGTTATATACCCTTTGTTGGCAATGACACAGGTCAAACGTTTTCTGTAAGTCTTCACAAGGTTTTCACACACTGTTGCTGGTATTTTGCCCATTCCTCCAGCAATCTCCTCTAGAGCAGTGATGTTTTGGGGCTGTCGCTGGGCAACACAGACTTTCAACTCCCTCCAAAGATTTTCTATGGGTTTGAGATCTGAGAGACTGGCTAGGCACTCCAGGACCTGGAAATGCTTCTTACGAAGCCACTCCTTCGTTCCCGGGCGGTGTTTGGGATCATTGTCATGCTGAAAGACCCAGCCACGTTTCATCTTCAATGCCCTTGCTGATAGAAGGAGGTTTTCACTCAAAATCTCACAATACATGGCCCCATTCATTTTTTTCCTTTACACGGATCAGTCGTTCCTGGTCCCTTTGCAGAAAAAACAGCCCCCAAAGCATGATGTTTCCACCCCCATGCTTCACAGTAGGTATGGTGTTCTTTGGATGCAACTCAGCATTCTTTGTCCTCCAAACACGACGAGTTGGTTTTTACCAAAAAGTTCTATTTTGGTTTCATCGGACCATATGACAGTCTCCCAATCCTCTTCTGGATCATCCAAATGCACTCTAGCAAACTTCAGACGGGCCTGGACATGTACTGGCTTAAGCAGGGGGACACGTCTCGCACTGTTTTTGCCAGGATTTGAGTCCCTGGCGGCGTAGTGTGTTACTGATGGTGGCTTTGTTACTTTGGTCCAGCCTCTGCAGGTCATTCACTAGGCGTCCCCCGTGTAGTTCTGGGATTTTTGCTCACCGTTCTTGTGATCATTTTGACCACGGGGTGAGATCTTGCGTGGAGCCCCCAGATCGAGGGAGATTATCAGTGGTCTTGTATGTCTTCCATTTCCTAATAATTGCTCCCACAGTTAATTTCTTCAAACCAAGCTGCTTACCTATTGCAGAGATTCAGTCTTCCCAGCCTTGTGCAGGTCTAAATTTTGTTTCTGAGTGTCCTTTGACAGCTCTTTGGACTTGGCCAGTGGAGTTTGGGGTGTGACTGTTTGAGGTTGTGGACAGGTGTCTTTTATACTGATAACAAGTTCAAACCGTGCCATTAATACAGGTAACTAGTGGAGGACGGAGGAGCCTCTTAAAGAAGTTACAGGTCTGTAGAGGCAGAAATCTTGCTTGTTTGTAGGTGACCAAATACTTATTTTCCACCATAATTTGCGAATAAATTCATAAAAAAATCCTACAATGTGATTTTCTGGAATTTTTTTCTCAATTTGTCTGCTCATAGTTGACGTGTACCTATGATGAAAATTACAGGCCTCTCTCATCTTTTTAAGTGGGAGAACTTGCACAATTGGTGGCTGACTAAATACTTTTTTTCCCCACTGTAGGGATGATATTCCTGGGACAACATATAGGGATGATATTCCTGGGACAACATATAGGGATGATATTCCTGGGACAACTTATAGGGATGATATTCCTGGGACAACATATGGGGATCATATTCCTGGGACAATATATAGGGATGATATTCCTGGGACAACATATAGGGATGATATTCCTGGGACAACATATAGGGGTGATATTCCTGGGACAACTTATAGGGACCTGCACCAGGCTGGGAAGACTGAATCTGCACAGGTGTAAGCAGCTTCGTTTGAAGAAATCAACTGTGGGAGCAATTATTAGGAAATGGAAGACATACAAGACCACTGATAATCTCCCTCGATCTGGGGCTCCACGCAAGATCTCACCCCGTGGTCAAATGATCACAAGAACGGTGAGCAAAAATCCCAGAACCACAGGGGACCTAGTGAATGACCTGCAGAGAGCTGGGACCAAAGTAACAAAGCCTACCATCAGTAACACACTACGCCGCCAGGGACTCAAATCCCTGCTTAAGCCAGTACATGTCCAGGCCCGTCTGAAGTTTGCTAGAGTGCATTTGGATGATCCAGAAGAGGATTGGGGAGAATGTCATATGGTCAGATGAAACCAAAATAGAACTTTTTGGTAAAAACTCAACTCGTTTGTGTTTGGAGGACAAAGAATGCTGAGTTGCATCCAAAGAACACCATACCTCTGTGAAGCATGGGGGTGGAAACATCATGCTTTGGGGCTGTTTTTCTGCAAAGGACCAGGACGACTGATCCGTGGAAAGGAAAGAATGAATGGGGCCATGTATCGTGAGATTTTGAGTGAAACCTCCTTCCATCAGCAAGGGCATTGAAGATGAAACGTGGCTGGGTCTTTCAGCATGACAATGATCCCAAACACACCGCCCGGGCAACGAAGGAGTGGCTTCGTAAGAAGCATTTCAAGGTCCTGGAGTGGCCTAGCCAGTCTCCAGATCTCAACCCCATAGAAAATCTTTGGAGGGAGTTGAAAGTCCGTGTTGCCCAGCGACAGCCCCAAACATCACTGCTCTAGAGGAGATCTGCATGGAGGAATGGGCCAAAATACCAGCAACAGTGTGTAGTAAAACCTTGTGAAGACTTACAGAAAATGCGTTTGACCTGTGTCATTACCAACAAAGGGTTATAACAAAGTATTGAGAAACTTTTGTTATTGACCAAATACGTATTTTCCACAATCGTTTGCAAATAAATTCATTAAAAAAGATTTTCTGGATTTTCTTTCTCATTTTGTCTGTCATAGTTGACGTGTACCTATGATGAAAATTACAGGCCTCTCTCATCTTTTTAAGTGGGAGAACTTGCACAATTGGTGGCTGACTAAATACTTTTTTTCCTCACTGTATAGGAATGATATTCCTGGGACAACATATAGGGGTGATATTCCTGGGACAACATATAGGGTGATATTCCTGGGACAACATATGGGGGATGATATTCCTGGGACAACATATATTTTAGCAACATAAAACACACTTTGACATTGGCTCCTTCAAAGTCGTCCAGACCGAGAACGTCCTTAATACTCTAAAGCCAACATCTCTCTGACAGAGAACATCCTTAATGCTCTAAAGCCAACATCTCTCTCTGACAGAGAACATCCTTTAATACTCTAAAGCCAACATCTCTCTGACAGAGAACATCCTTTAATACTCAAAAGCCAACATCTCTCTGACAGATCACCCTGGCTTCCTACTCCCTACAGCTAGCTATAGTTTGAAGAATTGGCCTGTATCACTGAGTCACTGGCAGCACTAGATGAATGACATCCCAGTGGTGACTGTGTGTGCTGTGTGCGATGTGTGTCGGCGTGTGTAGGAGACATAATTAAATGCTACCAGTTATTACCTGGCTAAGCTAGAGGTGATGTTTTAAATTGGCCTACATTAGTCATTTATCAGGAACATGTATCAATAAGATAACAACGCCTCTCCCTTCAGTCTGTATCTGGTGTAAATCACACACACAGTCCCACCAGCTCTCCTTGTAAAGATTGAGTAGTGCTGTGGGGGAATTTATATCATCCAGGCTGGATGTATAACCATCAGGCCTGAGAAACAACATGAAAAAAAAAAAAAGTTCATTTAATAGGAACATTGTGAGTAATAGTGATTTATTGAGCTTGGCCTGAATACACCACTACTCTAGCATGCCATCTCCCCCTCTCTACCTTTCTTTCCTCCCTCTTCTCTACCTCTCTCTCTACCTCTCTCTCTACCTCTCTCTTCCTCTCTCTATACTCTCTCTACCTCTCTCTATACCTCTCTCTCTCTACCTCTCTATACCTCTCTCTACCTCTCTCTATACCTCTCTCCATCCTCTCTATACCTCCTCTATACTCTCTCTCTACCTCTCTATACCTCTCTCTACCTCTCTCTCTATCTCTCTCTACCTCTCTCTCTACTCTCTCTCTCTACCTCTCTCTATACACTCTCTCTATATACCTCTCTCTCTACCCCTCTCACCTCTTCTATACCTCTCTCCATACCTCTCTCTACCTCTCTCTCCTAACCTCTCTCTCACCCCTCTCTCTCTACCTCTCTCTATACCTCTCTCTATACCTCTCTCTACCTCTCTCCTCTCTATACCTCTCCTCTCTCTCCCTCTCTCTCTACCTCTCTCTATACCTCTCTACTCTACCTCTCCTACCTCTCTCTATACCTCTCTCTCTACCTCTCTCTCTACCTCTCTCCCCATACCTCTCTCTCTACCTCTCTCTATACCTCTCTCTCTACCTCTCTCTATACCTCTCTCTCTCCTCTCTCTCTATCCTCTCTCTACCTCTCTCTCTCTCCCCTCTCTCTCCTCCCTCTACTACCTCTCTCTACCTCTATACCTCTCTCTCTACCTCTCTCTATACCCTCCCTCTCTACTCCCTCTCTATACCTCTCTACTCTCTCTACCCTCTCTCTATCTACCTCTCTCTCTACCTCTCTCTCTACCTCTCTCTAATACCTCTCTCTCACCTCTCTCTTACCTCTTTTATACCTCTCTCTCTACACTCTCTCTCTACCTCTCTCTATACCTCTCTCTCTACCTCTCCTCTCTCCCTACCTCTCTCTCACCTCCTCAATACCTCCCTCTCTCTACTGCCTCTCTCTCTCTCCACCTCTCCTATACCTCTCTCTCTACCTCTCTCTTCTCTCTCTCCCTCTCTACCTCTCTCTATACCTCTCTCTCTACCTCTCTCTCTACCTCTCTCCCTACCCCTCTCTCTACCTCTCTCTACCTCTCCTATACCTCCCTCTATACCTCTCTCTCTCTACCTCTCTCCTCTACCTCTCTCTATACCTCTCTCTCTACCTCTCTCTCATACCTCTCTCTCCTACTCTCTCTCACCTCTCTCTCTATCTCTCTCTCTGCCTCTCTCTACTCCTCCTCTCATTCTACCTCTCTCTATACCTCTCTCTCTACCTCCCTCTATACCTCTCTCTCTACCTCCTATCTCTCTCCTATACCTCTCTCTCTACCTCTCTCTACCCTCTCTCTCTCACCTCTCTCTATACCTCTCTCTACTTCCTATCTCTATACCTCTCTCTCTACCTCTCTCTCTACCCTCCTCTACCACACTCTCTACTATACCTCTCTATATAGCTCTCTCTATACCTCTGCTATACCTCTCTCTACACTCTCTCTATACCTCTCTATACCTCTCTCTCATACCTCTCTCTAAATCTCTCTACCTCTTTCCTCTCTCTACCACTCCTCTATACTTCTCTCTATACCTCTCTCCTCTCTCTCTATCTCTCTCTCTCTACCTCTCTCTCTACCTCTCTCTACCTCCCTCTCTATACCTCTCCTCTCTACCTCTCTCTCTACCTCTCTCCTATACCTCTCTCCCCTTACCTCTCTCTATACCTCTCTCCCTTACTCTCTCTCATACCTACTCTCTATACTCTCCTCTATACTCTCTCTCTCTCTCCTCTACCTCTCTCTCTACCTCTCTATACCTCTCTCTATACACTCTCTCTCTACCTCTCTCTCATACCTCTCTCCTCGCTACCTCTCTCTCTACTTCTCTCTATACCTCTCTCTATACCCTATCCCCTGTCTGTCTTCCTTGCCCACTCTCTCTCTCTTCACCCTTTGACAGTTTCAGTACTAACTCTTCTACTCTCTCTCCCTCTAGTCTCGTACTCCAGGCTCGTCTGCCTTAATGCCCATCACACCTAAGAACTTCAGTTCGATGGAACCTCTACCCTTCCAAGATGGAGGACTCAGACCAGAACTGTCCAACGGTCTCCACCGGAGCCTATGCCACACACCTAGAGTGACTGGCTCCACCTCCTCTTCCTCCTCCTCTCACCCTCTCCGCCACGGAAGACCCACCTCCAGCCGGAACCAAGAGTGCCCCTCAACACATTCCACTGTTTTAGTCTGGTGATTTTCTGTCTTGTCCTGAAACATCTGCAATGTATGTATCACTAGTGTTCTTTTAAAACATCTGAA
>NW_025539278.1:0-13824 GCF_020615455.1 Coregonus clupeaformis
TTATTCAGGTGAATGTTTAGGGACAGAAGAGAGGCGCTGGAAGGAGAGTTTCATTGTGGGTCTGTAGGTTTGACCAGCCCACATTGTGAATATTTATGGATGAGATTTTGTTTGCAGAGGAAGCCCCATGTGTATTTAATTACATGTAGTTTCAAATGCATTTGCATGGTTTGTGGGAGTTATCGTGCCGTGGTGGTTGCCTGGGGCAGAGGGACCGTGGGAGAATTTTACTGTCTTGATTGATATGGATGGATGGCTGCTGTGGACGGTTTGCAGCTCTTACCTCCCATAGGGAATTTCTTCATATGATCATAAGTAATATATTACACTTATAAACAGGTGTTTCCTTTAGAAAGGTATTTGCCTCCAAAGGGGAGAATGTGTTGGTTCCAATATCTTAAAGATACTCAATGGACCAATGGTTAATAGTCATAATCTTATTTAGCATTTGACTTTCAGAAACGTTTATTGCGTCTAGAGAAAATGTGTATCTAGAAGGGTATGCCTTTGTTAAATATTTTCATGGCCCAATGGAATATTGGTTATTTCCAGGCAGAGAGGGGATGTTTATGATAATGTTGAAATGTACCGCTTGGAGGTGACGCCGAGGAGAACTGGTGATTGGACAGAAGGGGGAGTATTGTATTTTGTGTGTCTATATAAGAGGTTTTAGACAATAAACCAGGCCCGGTTGGCCATAATTCGAAAACGCTGCTCTCCAGACAGCGGTAATCTGTAGGCTCTTCACTGAAGCGTGGTCGATAAGCCTTATGATCAGTGTTCAGTATGAGCAGACTTCAACACGGTGACAGCAATGATGACGTACCATTCTGTCATATCGACAGTTGAAAAGAAGGATGCACATGTAGAAAAATAACCTCATACCTACTGCAAATACGGTACTGGATCTTTGATATTTGTGATTCTTCTTCCAGTAAATTATAAATTCCTCAAGCTAAAACAGCTGCAGGTAAGATCTTCCAGCAAGACCAAAATCAATGGCCATCTCAGTCTCCGGACTTGGGCTTACAGTGAAAAACCTGCGGTTTAGTTGAAGAGGCAGAATCTGGAAAAGGTTCTGTATAGGAAATGGTCATTTTATCCCCCCAATATGTTCTCAATCTCATAGAAAATGTTAGAAAAGGCTCAGTGGCATTATGCACTCTGGAGGGCACTTGATGCCTATCTTTTTTAGATTTGTTTACTATGATAGATTAAATCTCTATTTCTCTAACCAAATGTGTTAGTATTAAATAATAAATTCCTATTCTTTGAGATCTCTATTATAGCTTAGTATTTTTTATTGTTATTTATTTTAAATAGCTCAGTATTTGTATTATTTTAATTTGGTATTTTATCTTTATCAAGGTGCTGATTAATTTATTTTGTCATTCCTTTTATTATAGGTACAATTCTGTGATGTATTTTTAGCTAAAGAATGATGTCACCTCTCTGGATAAGATGATTTTGTATTGACCCAATCCAGGTAAGAGGAGTTTGCAATTGGGGTATATTCACTGGAACCAAACAAACCAAATGAAGCCAACAGAAAGGGAAACTAGCAAACAAACAGAACCAGAACATGGAGGAACTCTACCTGAATTTGTCATCAAACTCTTGTTTCCTTGCAAGCCTTCCTTTTAGAAAAAAATGTCAGTGGTTACAGCTTCGTTGACGCTTTAACACATGTGCCAAAGTCGGCATAGGTTTGAATCCCAGCTCAGCCCTTTGACTCACCTCCCTGTCTTTCCAACGCTGTTCTGTCTCTTCAAAAAAAAGGTACAAAAGGAGTGGTTCTTATCATGAAACAATCCAATAAACAAATAGTAAATGGTTTCTTACTTTCTTGCTACACATTGTGGTCTTGTGTTCACCTGGTATTTATGGCGGTCTGTTTACATTCTGGGGTGCTAGAGGAAAGGGGCAGACTGCTGATGATTACCTGCCTGCCATTCACCATTACATGATAGGAGATACTTGTTGGAGGCATTCTCAGCTCCAATGGTAAATAGCTGTGATTCACTGTGAAGAATTACCTTTTTATTTTACAGATACAAATACCTCAAGATGAATAAATATACACAGCTTTATTAAATAATAGCCAAAAATGATTTCATTTAATCATTAAGTGTGATGTCTATAGCTATAATAATAATATGCCAAGTTGTGACTGGCTTTTGCTCCGGACCTGGTCATCGTGCATTTTTTCCCAGCTGGTGATCCCAGGATCGGAGCCTGCCTTGGCGCGTCCTGGCGCCGTGTGCTCTGCCAGCTGAGCTACCTGAGGACCCACGTTTATTCTCTTGCTCAATCACGAACTTTGGGCTCTGATAAGGGCAAATGTAAATCGGCATAACAAATTACATTTGCTCTCCAACCAATTACCCACATCCTGAGAAGAAAATAGTAGTTGATTCTAGTGATTCATATTCATATTGGGTTAAATCAATCGTATTGTTGACAGTGTAAACATACTATTATATTTTATTACTCACACATACAATGAGAAGAGTAGCGAGACATAGCATCCCCTTTTAGTGTATGCCTAATATAAAGAAAAAGGAGGAATAGAGGAGAATGAGGAGAGGAGAGGAGGGAGGAGAGGGAGGTGGTCACTGGACAGATGCCAGCACGGGTGACATTATGAGGTCACAGTCAGTCCACTGGAGGAGGAGAGTAGATGAGCTGGTTGGTCAATTTCAGTCTGGCTCTGATCAGAGTCTGGTACTGGGACACTTTGGCATACCTCCTTGGAAATGTGTGTGCTCCAGAAACTCCCTAGCCAGACTGGATTTAGGCCAAACCCGGTTTGCTCACTAGTGAAGGCCTGGGTCTCCTGTATGCCAGGCCAAATATTCACATCAGGGTCTGTGAACAATGAAATTACAAGCAGAGATTCTCATGATATTTTGGTTTGAGATCATCTCTAATTTGTGTCTTTAAAGATTTTGAACTGTCATAGTGATGTTTTTCATGAAATTGGATGAGACTGGGTGAAATAGAACAATGGGGATGACAAAGTACTGAAAAGTTTGATCATAAAGTTATTGGTTCCCTTCCCCATTTCAAACACTTAGATTCCAGGAGGTGGGATTATTAAACCTCTCATTTTAATACTGTGTGTGTATTATTATCTTAACTAATTTTGTGTACTTACCACGCCTTTGTCATACGCAGGAGGCGTGTTGACAGCAAGAGCGGTGTGGTGCGTGGCTGGTAGATGATCTGGTGCAGAATTTGACTGCAGTGTGTCATGTAAACATAGTAGAGGGCCCTATTTGTCTATTCAAGGCAAAGATACATTAGGTTTGGGTTCATCTGTGTCTGGTGGTAGCTAGTAACAATATTGACCTTCAATCAGCATGGAACAAAAACTTAGAGGAAGGTTTACATTAAAGCATACTGTAGTTGTGTCATTGTCAAAAGGACAATACAATTGGAAGAGAATTCATACAAAGAAGACTAAGGAAAATGGCGGAAGCTTAAGGTGATATGTTTGAGAATCAGATGGCGTGTCAGTGGAGATGAGAGTGGAAATTGGATTGAGTGGCGAGCACACTTGAAAAAGTAGTGGTAGTAAATCCAGCCTGGGTGAAATTATTTTTTGGTGGGAGTAAGTTTTGGATCACGGGAGATCAGTTTGAAGTCTCTATAAAAACTGTGGATGTGTACTTGATCCTACCCAGTCTGAGTGGTTTCTGTCACAGGTACTAGGTTTTCTGCTCGGGATCTCCAGTTTCGAGGAGTTCTGGAAGCGCTCCCTGCCTGGTTGCAGGCAAGTTGCTGTGGAGCTCTCTTGTTTTCCGCACCTGCATCCTATCAGCAATCATGCACACCTGGTCCTGATCATCACCCTTGCAGGCTCTGTCCTAACATCCATTCCTGTGGATGCAGGTGGCTAGAACAGTATGTTTTATCGTGGATCTGATCTTCGAAACTTAAACATTAGTTTTTGTTGTTTGCTTCTCGTTTGCTTGTTTGTATGCTTATTTGTCTATTTTTGTTCTCCCTGCATTCACCGTCCAGGAACCTTCACCCCAACCTCTACCTGATAGTGGCTGGCTGCCAGGCCATCATTGGACCAACTACTGCACCTCAACTTAACTCTCAATCCGCCATCACTCTGTTCCTGGATTATTCAGCAGCACTCGTGGAATCAATTTAAATAAACACTCACTAACTGACACCACCCGCGGCGGCGGCGCCTGGTCTGCTACAGGTTCTGGCTTTGTAAGCCGTGACAGAAACGATCCGGCTAGTAATGAACCCAGGACCTGAACTGGTAAGCTTCGTGCATTACCCATCAGGAGAAAGATGTTGGAGGCCCCCATCGCCTTGCGATTTTACAGGAGATGGCGTTGTCAGACGAACCTTTCTACCGGTCTTGTGGGGTCAGAACCAGCAAGTTTCAGGTGGAGGGATCACACCACTGCCGGTTTCCCACCCATCTCGCTGCTACCGCTTCCAGGGCTGTGGCCTTCCGTGAGCCCAGGGTTCCGACGCCGGATAATATGAAGAGAGCTGGGAAGATGCCGTTCATCCCTTAGCCAGTGTGGGTTGGTCTTTGATCTGCAGCCCTATTAACATGCCCCAGACAAGAGCTGAGATAGCCTTTGGAGTTGAGGTGCTCGTGGTGACGCTAAAGTGGGCCCCAGCCCGTTTTGCAGGCGTGAGATCACCTGCATAGCTTCTGGGTTCTGGCGGGAATGAGGAAACTCTTGAAACCATTTGCGTCGAGAGGGCGCCTTCGGCGCGCCTGTTTTCCAACCATAAAGAACTGCATGGCGTAGCGAAGCCGTGGTGATTCAAGACATTGGCTGGCAGAGAAGTGAGTGGAATGAGAGTCTCTGTGACCTTTTACTGGATCGCCGGAGCAGCTCAAGGATGAGTTGATCTCCTATCCAAGGCCGACCTGGACAGCTTGTTGGCATCTATTCGGGTGGATAATCGGGTCGAGAGCGGGGAGAAGCAATGGGTCACGTTCAACCGATCAGCTTCTCAGGTTTCCAGTCGGGTGAGGATTGGACCAGAATAAATTAAATGTCGTCCACCACAGGATTAGTGGAGTCTGTCTCGATTCTGAACCATGCAAGTGGGGGCGCGCAGGTTAGCCAGGAGGGCGCCAACACAGGCGTGGACTAACTGTTGCCTCTGTGATGGTTGGGACATTACCACTGCGCCACTTGTTCCCAGCGGTCGACCAGCCACGCGGCTGCGCTGGTGGGAGGACTTTTAGCGAGAACCAGTTTAGAAGCCTCTTGTTACGCCTCTGTCGAACCCCGTTCCCGGCTACCCTGTGAACAGGGAGAAATCAGAGCTTAGCGGTGCTGTTTATCGATTCAGTACCCGATGGAAAGCTTTTCTTGATGCCAAGTTACAGTGGAACAGCTTCAGGGCTTTTCAAGAGCAATTGCGGAAACCCAACTGACTGCCACTCCCCGGGCTTGGCAGTAATCTAGCACATATCACGATGAGGACTGGTGCAGTTGGAGAAATGCTGTGTCGAGGGAATCATTCTGAGATGATTTCATTCTTCATTCTGCCGTCTTCCCATGTTCCTCTGGTCCTTGGATACCTAGCTGGAAGGAACACAATCCCATGAATTCAGTTAGGTGGCAGACAAGGTAACGAGTTAGGGCCTTGATTGTCATGCTAACTGTCTCAGAACTGCCTGTTCCCATTAGGTTCAGTCAGGTGATTGACTAAACTTAAGATTTGTACCTGGTTCCCGAGACATATCCATGATTTGGGAAGTGTTCAGTAAGCAGAAGGCTCTGTCACTCCTCACCACGACCATATGATTGTGCTGCATCAACCTGTTCCCTGGAGCTGCTCTTGCAAGAGGTTGCCAGTATCTCCCGACCTGAGCCGTGAGGCTTTTGAGACCTACATCAAGGTCCCCGCTGCTGGTCTGGTGGCCTAAATCATCTTACAGAACTGACTTCTTTGTGGTAGGAAGGATGGCTCTCTTGACCGTGTGGCTGTTGATTATCCCAGAGTTGAATGACATCACGATCAAAAACCAATATCCCCTGCCCTTGATGAGTTCTGCCTTCGACTCCTTACAGGGTGCTACGGTGTTCACCAGAAGCTGAACCTCACGCAGTGCATTATCCCTTGAGTCCCGGATCAGAGAGAGGACAGGTGGTTGTGAGTTCAATACGCCGATGGGTCGCCAGTATTGGGTGATGCGTTTGGACTGACCAATGCTTCAGCGGTATTTAGTGGTGAGCCGGCGTCCTGGGAGATATGATCAATCTCTTGTGTTTGTTTACCCTGGATGACATTCCCCAAGTCTTCCTAGAAGGACCTTCAGGCCATCAACACATGTCGTGAGTTCTGCAGCGTTGTTGGAGAATCGCCTGTTCGTGGCCGAAAAGTCACGAGTTTCATAGCCGACATCCTTCTCGGGTACATCATCTCCAGGAGAGTTAGGATGGACCAGGAGAAGGTTAAAACAGTTCTGGAATGGAAGCTGACCCAGTGCAGAGATTGCAGCTCCAGAGATTTTTGGGGAGTTGAGAATTTCTGCCGCCCGAAATTCATCGGAGATTCTGGCCGTGTAGCCGCTCAGGTGCTGCCTTGACTTCAGTATCAGGACCTTCAGGGAATCCGGGCCGGATCGGCGTTTCTGGATTTGAAAGGCGATTTACCAACCCGCACCGATTCTCTCTCAACCGGACACGGCCCGTCGGTTAAATGGGTTGTAGTGGGTAACGTCTGATGTGGGAGGTTGGCGGCGCCATCCTGCTCATGGCGGGCAACACTCCACGGACGTTGCTCCAGCCCTTCGCCTGCCTACTCTCGTGCGCCTTTCGCCTGCGGAAAGGAACTACGATGTGGGTAACCGGGGGCTTCTGGCGGTGAAGCACCTTGGAGGAGTGGCCACTGGTTGAGGCGGAGCAACGTTTATTGTCTGGACAATACAAGTCGTATACATTGGTCAGCTGGGCGTCGCAACTCCCGTGTCATGAACCCAGGTGGCGTTGTTTTTTGAGCGATTCAATTTACCCTGACGTTCCCGACCTGGATCTCAAGCGGCAAGCGGGCGCCTTGTCCGGATGTTCTCCAAGAGCGGAGGAAAGTGGGTCAAGGCCGAGACCGTTCTCCCCGAACTTCGTGGTGAGAGCAGTTATGGGGTCAGAGGGAAGGTGGTTGCAGCCACCGGGCGCAGCCAGTCCCAGTAACGGTCCACCAGTCGGTTGTTTGTACCTGGGTGAGTTGTCCTGCTGTCTCAAATGAATTTTTGCCAGCAAGATGGCTTGCTCTTACTGGCGTAGCTCCGGGCCGTGCGTTTCTTGACGTTTTTGGTGGCCTGCCATGGCGAGGATACTTTCGAGGTTTTGTTGCTGCCTGGCTCAGTGTATGCATGGGAATAGAGTGCCAATCGGCTTCGCTCTGTTCTCACCTATTCCCCGGCGACCGCTGATCATCTGGCCTGGACTTTGTCACTGGGTTGCCGCTTCTGGGGAACCACAGTGCGTTCCTGACTTCTCGTGGACGGTTAACAAGTTCGCCCACCTGTGCCAATTGCCAAGCTTCCCTCTGCCTCCGAGAGCGTCCGAGAGATCCCCTGGTTGGGAGGAGTTTTCAGGGTCCATTGGTTGCCAAGTGATATCGTTTCCGACCGTGGCCCTCAGTTTCTCTGCTGTCTGGAAGTCCTTCTGTTTGGCCATGCTGGAGCTGCAATCGATCTCACATCTAGTTTTCACCCCCCAAGCTAATGGTCAGGCGAGAGAGGCCAACCAGAAGGTGGAGATCCACGCTACGCTGCCATGTTTCCAACCCCCACCTCTGGGTCTCTCAGTTGCCTTGGGTTGAGTGCCCACAATATCTACCCTACATCTGCCACTGGGATGTCTCCTTCCAGTGCCTGTATGGCTACCAACCTTCCATGACCCTTCTCCAGGAGAGGGGGCTCAGTGCCTCTTCATTCCATGTGGTGGTGCCACCGGACCTGGCATCGGGCAGAAAGGCCTCGCCAGGATTCAGTTGGAGGTATCAGCTCCCAGGCGGAGCCAATGTGCCGGATCCCCGCTCCCACCTATACCATCCAGGAGAATGAGTCCAGTTGACCACCCGCCCGGGGATCTTCGCGTAGCTTTACCCGGACTGAGTCTGGGAAGTTCATTGCAGTTCATTGGTCCATTTGTGGTGGAGAAGGTAGTCTGATCAGTGGCAGTTCGACTCAAATACAGTGCTCAGAGTCATTCACCTTTCATGTCTCCTGCCTCAAGCCTGTTTCCTCAGTCACCCTGTTCCTCCTTCCGCCTCCTCCTCCTCCTCCTCGGATGATCGGGGTAGTCCACACCTACAACGATCTGTGTGCCGTTCAGGAGCGGGGAGGGTTTCAGTATCTGCGTGGACTGGGAGGGGTATGGTCCTGAAGAGAGGTTGGTTTCCCTTGTGACGACAGATCCTTGATGCTGACCTCATTCAGGCTTTCCGCCTCCATCCTGGCGCTCCCGAGTCCACATGGTGGCGTCATCCCCGTGCTATTGTGGTCCTGCAGTCTGAGTCGGTTTCTGTCTGGTACTAGGTTTTCTGCCTCTCGGGATCTTCAGTTTCCCAGGGGTTTCTAGAGCGCTCCACTGCCTGGTTTCTTTGAAGCAACGTTGCTAGGCGGAGCTCTCTTGGTTGCCTTTACCATCCCATCAGCAATCTGCCCACCTGGTCCTGATCACTCACCCTTCGCCAGGGCTCTGTCCTAACATCCATTACCTGGATGAATTGTCCATGAACAAATGTGCATTCATCGGATCAGTCTTAGAACAGAGCATTAGTTTTGTTGTTTTGCACCTCGTTTTTTTGCTGACATGCTTACCTCTATTTTGTTCTCCCTACAGTCACTTTCGTCCAGAACCTTCACCCAACCTCTGCCTGATGGTGGGCTGCCGGGCCAATGAACAACTACTGCACCCTCAACAACTCATTCACGCTATGCGCCGCTCTGTTCCTGGATTCAGCAGCCTGTTGGATCAGTTAAATAAACAATCACCTTTGACACTGCCCACCTTGTCTGGAGTCTGCTTCTGGGTTTGTAAACAAGCCGGCGATGGATGTGTTGGATGAGGTAGGCGATGAGCCTCACTTGCAGGAGAGTAGGCTTATTTGGTTTTTTGTGTATCTATGGAACCAGAAAGAGGCATACTCTGCATGCTTTCAGAAATGTCTAGGTTGGAATGTGTCATGTGTAGGTCTTTGAAGCAGGGGTGCCTATCTGGGGTGGCGCTAGAAGTAAATGCAAAGGATATACATGAAAAGAAAATTGGATTAAGCCGAAGTTTGGTGCACACTGGCTTTAGGCCTGCATAGTGGATGTAGTGGAAGCCCATTCACATTCATTTAATTGGGTTTTTATGGAGTCTCTTCCTTCTCACATGTACAGTGGGAGAACAAGTATTGTGATACACTGCCAGTTTGCAGGTTCCTACTTACAAAGCATGCTGAGTCTGTAATTTTTACTCATGGTACCACTTCAACTGTGAAGAGACGGAATCTATCACTACCAGCTTCTGGTAAATTCTGACTCTTACAGATCTGATAGTTTTCCTTCACCTCCTGTATTAACTGCACCTGTTTGGGCCTCAGGTATCTGCTAAAGGCCTGTCCCTGCTCCAATCAAACAGACTCCAACCTCTCCACAATGGCAAGACCAGAGAGCTGAGCCATGAGACAGGATAAGGTGTAGACCTGCATAGGCTGGGGACATTCCACAGGACCGGCAAGCAGCTTTGGCCCGAAAATAACAACTGTTGGCCCAATTATTAGAAAATAGAAGAAGTTCAAGATGGCAGGTCAGTCACCCCTCGGTCTGGGGCTCCATGCAGAGTCTCACCTCGTGGTGTCAATCCTTGAGAGGTGAGGATCATTAAACCTGTGAGACCTGATCAGCCATAACAAGAAGCTGGGACCACAGTCTCAAAACACGTGTAGTAACACATTCGCCGTCATGAATTAAAATCTTGCAGCGCCTTAAAGTCCCACCTGTCAAGCCAGCGCGTGTCCCGTCTAAAGTTTGCCAATGAATATCCGGATGATCCAGAGGAGCAATGGGAGAAGATCATGTGGTCTAATGAGACAAAATAAAGTACTGGTCTAAATACTGCTTGTGTTTGGGGGAAGAAGGATGAGTACAACCAGGAGAACACCATCCCAACCGTAGGCATGGAGGTGGGAAACATCGATGTGGGGTTGCTTTTCTGCAAAGGGACAGACCAGCTTACCGTGTTGAGGGTGAATTGGGGCGTGTGTCTAGCAGATCTTTCTGTGTATCTTCCCTCAGTAGAACTTGTATTGAAGATATGATGGTAGCTGGTCTTCCAGCCGCAGTGAGCAGTAGCACACAGCCAGGAGCAGCTAAGGGACAGCCCAGCAAAAGCATCTCAGATGTGGGTGGCCTACTTGATCTCAGACTTACCTGGACAGCCACCGATACTTTGGAAAGAGCTGAAAATCGTGGCCTTTAATGACAGCCCAGAAGCCTGCAGGATCTGGAGAAGGTCTGTACTGGAGGAGTGAGCCCCAAATCCCTCACCCTGCCAGTGTGTACCAAACCTGGTCAAGGCCACCAACAGGAAGCGTATGATCTCTCTGAAATTACGAGCAAAGGTTTCTATCTTAAATAATCAGTTCTGCTTTTCCTGATGTATCAAATACTTATGTCATGTAATAAATACAAGTATTGCCAAAATAATAAATAACGATTTTCTAGAATTTTATTTTGGAATTCGTCTCTCATGATTGAAGTGACACACCTGTGTTCAACAATTACAGTTCCCATTGCTTTGTAGTAGGAAAACTACCACAATCAGCAGTGTATCAAATCACCCATTCTCCCCACTAATATTTGGGTTTTATGAGATACCCCTGTGAGAACCTTTTGTGCCCAAACCATGTGTGATAAGTACCCAGATGGCTGGTGGTGGAGTCAAGTGTATATTGGGGAGGGTATCGTATGCCAGCTGAGCCTTAATGCTGCAATTGTGGTGGTGAACAAGCACCAGATTTCTGAAGTGTCCTGTTAGGGTGGAGGACAGAGGTGGCAAGAATAAGGTCTGTTCAGCCATGTCTTTCCTATCAGAGGCGGGGGTGGTAGAGTGGAAGAAAGTGTTAAATAGACACATCCAGATGTCATTCCTTGTCAACAGAAGGATCCTGACATGTTGCATGTTAAGAAGGTAGACTTGTAGTTTACCATTGGTTATCAACTGCACAGCGCAAACAGAGAGGACATCGGAGAAAATAGGCGTGCTGAAGTGCAGCTGGCGGTTTTGAGCAGGGATTTAGGACGTTGAACTGTAAGCTGAAGGAGTAGAGTGGTTTTGAATATTGTATTTTATGTTTACATATGATGTAGAATTTTCCAGCATAGAGACAGAGTACCACTTCCTGTTTCCCACTACTGGCAGTGTACTGCCTCCTGTAAGGGTCTGGGGTGAGGCAGGGACACTGAGAGGAGAGACCATGAGAGACTGTCTCAGCTTTTTACTGATAAACCATTTTATACATTTCAGTCTTTGTGATCTTATTTAACTATTGATACAAGCTGAACTTGCCAAAAAAGTGGGTATACACTACAGTCAAGCGTTTTGAACATCTACTCATTCAAAGGGTTTTCTTTATTTTCTTCTTTTCTCATGGTGAATAGCGTGAAGACATCAAAATATATGAAATCCTGTGTAGTAACCAAAAAGGTATTAAAATCGAATATATTTTATATTGATTCTTCAAATAGCCACCCTTTGCCTTGATGACAGCTTTGCGCTGCGTCTTGGTATGCTCTCAGCAAACTTCACCTGGGTGCTTGCCAACAGTCTTTAGGGTTTCCTTAGCCCAGCACTTGACAGCTCACTTTTCCTTCCTCGTGGTCAAGCTCGCCCAAGCCATCTCCAATTTGGTTGAGGTAAGGAATTGTGAGGCAAAATCGTCTGATGCAGCACTCCCATCACTCATACCATGTAGTAAGAATATAGCCCTTACACAGCCTGGGGTGTGTTGGAATACCATTGTCTGATGAAAAACAAATGATAGTCCCACTAGCCCAAACCAGATGGGGATGGCGCTGCTCTCGCTGCAGAGTGATGTGGTAGGCATGCTGGTGAAAGTATGCGTTGAATTTCTAAATAAATCACCAGACAGTATCACCATGAACACCCCCACACCATAACACCTCCTCCTCCATGCTTCGTTGAGGAAATTACTGGCGGAGATCATCCGTTCACTTACACCTGCGTCTCACCAAAGACACCACAGTTCAGAACCAAAATCAAATTTGGACTCCAGACCAAAGGACAAATTTCACGGTCTAATGTCCATTGCTCGTGTTTCTTGGATAAGCAAGTCTCCTTATTAACTTACTTATTGGTGTCCTTTATTAGTGGTTTCCTTTGCCACAATTCGACCATAAAACCTGGTGATTTACATAGTACCCTCTGAATAGATTAAAATATTAAAAGAGATGTGTCTGTTACTTAGAACTCTGTGAAGCCATTTATTTAAACTCCATAATTTCTGAGGCTGGGCGCTCTAACTAGACTTATCCTCTGCAGAAGAGGAACTCAGGTCTTTACATTCCTGTTGCATGGTCTCATGAAAACCAGTTTCATCATAGCGCTTGATGGGTTTGAGACTGCATGGAAGAAACTTTTTAAGTTCTTCAGAAATGTTCCCCAGTGACTGACCTTCATGTCTTAAAGTAATGATGGACTGTTGTTCTGCGCCTTTGAGCTGTTCTTTTATAACCATGGACTTGGTCTTCACATCAAACTGAGACTATCTTCTGACTACCCCTGCCTTGTCACAACACTGACTAAGTTGGCTCAAGCGCATTAAGGAGGAAATAGAGATTAACAAATTCCTTTTAAGAAGGCACACTATTGAATTAGAAATGCGTTACAGGTGACTCAAGCTGGTTGAGAGAATTCCAAAAGTGCATGCCAGAAGCTATCATCAAGGAGCAAAGGGTGAGCTGTTGAAGAATCTCAGAAATTAAATATATTTTGAGGATTGTCTTACAGTTTTTGTGTCTCTAGAAGCCTAATGATTTACTATACAAAACTACCATTTTGTTATTTATCAGAATGAATGGAGACAAAGTGAAAAAAAGAACAAACTGGTTCTTCCCAGAAACAGCCCACTGCACCCCAGATATATTGCCCTTCTGTTGACGTCATAGGCTAAACTTTTGTGGTTTTAGCATGTGCGTTTTTGTCCATACCAACCTTCCTTTTATACTGACAGTACACTCAGTGGAAGTGATTCTTAGATAGGATAAAAAAATAAACTGCCATTTCAAAATTTCAATTTCAATTTCTGCCAAGAAAATCAATGGAGGCTGCAGTGAGGCAGCTCACTGCGGCTGGGAATGGGAGCAGGTGGGGTGGCATCAAACCATGGAAATCATGTGGGTGCAGTGTAGTTGATCATTTTATAATTCTGCTCCAGCCATTAACAGGCCCAAATCCTACTAGTAAGATGAAGCCGACCTCTGTATTTGTCTTCTAGCTCTCATTAGCTTTTTTATTTTCTTTTTTATTTAGCCTTTATTTTGTAGGTAAGCCAATTTTGAACAAGTTCTCATTTTACAACTACGACCCACCAATAAAGATAAAGCAAAAGCCCAGTGCGGTAAAAACAACAACACAGGGGTTACATAGGGTAACAAACATAAAGTCAAAATACAACAGAAACACAAATATATATACAGTGTGTGTACCCAAATGTAGCAAAGTTATAGGTGAACAATATACAAATAGGGTATAAGTGCAAAATAAATTACAATTATTACTATACTGGAATGCTAGATGTACAAAGTTATGTGCA
>NW_025539279.1:0-13819 GCF_020615455.1 Coregonus clupeaformis
GCCGAGGCTGCCTCCCCTCCTTGTTCGGGCAGGTTTTGGCGTTATATTCGTCACCGCTTACTGTGACGTTCTGGCTTCGGGACTCTTAGTAGTGAGCCAGGGTTGTCATTTTCATTTGGGTGTAGTTCTAGTGGGATCTTAGTTGTTTCATTTCTAAGTTTGGTTTTGATGTTGATTTAGTCATATGACTCCCAATCGGAGGTAATGAGTGTCAGCTGTCGGCTCGTTATCTCTGATTGGGGCCATATTTATACTGTGTGGTTTCACCTTGGTTTTGTGGGTTTTTGTTTCTTAGTTGCTGTTAGTCATTATCAGTATTGAAACTTCACTTTCGGTCATATTTGGTTTGTTGTTTTGATCGTGGGTTTCTTTATAATAAAGTCTCACGAGATTCAAGCCAACACGCAGCGCTTTGGTCTCCTCCTTTTGACGATCGTGACAGAAAAACCCACACATAAAAGGACCAAGCTACGCGTCCAGGAGCAAAGGGTCTGGACATGGGAGGAACTTGTTGGACGGTAAGGGTCCCTGGACTTGGGAGGAGATCCTGGATGGTATGGATCGCCGACCATGGAACGAGACGGGTGGAGAGGCGGACGACGGAGAGCAACGGCATCGGCAGGGCCATCGTCGGAAGGACGGGAGGCAACCCCAAAACATTTTTTGGGGGGCACATAGCAGGCGGCTGGGCAGCAGGGAGGCTTTCCACAGGGAGAAAAGGGAGAGAAGAAGCTAACGGAGTACGGAGCCATTTGGCGAGTAGAGGGAGGGAATGTGTGTGTGGCACGGCGTGAAGGACTGATGTGTTGCCAGTCGGTCCGGCCCGTTCCTGATCCTCGGTTGAGGCCAGTGGTGTGTGTTCGGTGCACGGACGGCCTGTTCCTACTCCAAGCACCAGGTCACGGTGTGCTACGCCAGCCCGGCCCGGCCTGTTCCGGCCACTCGCACCAGGGATGCGGTGCGCGTCGCCAGCCCAGCCCGGCCTGTTCCTGCTCCCACGCACCAGGATAGGGTGCGCGCCAGCCCGGCCCGGCCTGTTCCGGCCACTCGCACCAGGGATACGGTGCGCGTCGCCCAGCTCAGCCCGGCCTGTTCCTACCCACGCACCAGGGATACGGTGCGCTTCGCCTAGCCCGGCCCGGCCTGTTTCCGGCCACTCACACCAGGGGATACGGTGCGCGTCGCCAGCCCAGCCCGGCCTGTTCTACTCACGCACCAGGGATACGGTGCGCCACAGACCGGCCCGGCCTGTTCCGGCCTCTCGCACCAGAGATGCGCTGCGGCGTCGCCAGCCCAGCCCGGCCTGTTCCTGCTCTCCGCACTAGGGCCTTATTGCGTCCCCAGGGTCCAGTATGCCCTGTTGCTGCTCTCCGCACTAGGCCTTGTGTGTCGTCCCCAGGGCCAAGCATGCCCTGTTGCTGCTTCCCGCACTAGCCCCTGAGATGCGTGTCCTCAGCCCGGTACCTCCAGTTCCGGCACCACGCATCAGGCCTACGGTGCGTCCCCAGGGCCAAGCATGCCTGTTGCTTCTCCCCGCACTAGCCCTGGGAGATGCGTGTCCTCAGCCCCGGTACCTCCAACGTTGGCACCACGCATCAGGCCTACGGTGCGTCCCCAGGGCCAAGCATGCCCTGTTGCTTCTCCCCGCACTAGCCCTGAGATGCGTGTCCTCAGCCCGGTACCTCCAGTTCCGGCACCACGCTTACAGGCCTACGGTGCGCCTCAGACAGCCAGGAGTCTGCCGGTCTGCCCAACGGGGCCTGAACTGTCCGTCTGCCCAACGCCGTCTGAACTGCCCCGTCTTGCCCAAGGCGCCTGAACTGTCCGTCTGCCCAACGCCGCCTGAACTGTCCGTCTGCCCAACGCCGCCTGAACTGCCCGTCTGCCCAACGGCGCCTGAACTGCCCGTCTGCCCCAACGCCGTCTGTGAACTGTCCGTCTGCCCAACGCCGTCTGAACTGCCCGTCTGACTGAGCCTCGCGAAGCCGCCCGTCTGCCATGAGCTCTTCAGAGCCGCTCCGCCCAGACCGGGCCGCTTAGAGCTCTCCGCCAGACAGGATCAGCCAGAGCCTTCCGCCAGACAGGATCAGCCAGAGCCTTCCGCCAGACAGGATCAGCCAGAGCCTTCCGCCAGACAGGATCAGCCAGAGCCTTCCGCCCAGACAGGAGCAGCCAGAGCCTTCCGTCAGACCGGGATCAGCCAGAGCCTTCCGCCAGACAGGAGCAGCCAGAGCCTTCCCGCCAGACGGGATCAGCCAGAGACCTTCCGCCAGCCATGAGCAGCCAGATCCGTCAGCCAGCCACGAGCAGCCAGATCCGTCAGCCAGCCATGAGCAGCCAGATCCGTCAGCCAGCCATGAGCCCAGCCAGGATCCGCCAGAGCCGTCTAGCCAGGATCCGCCAGAGCCGTCCAGCCAGGATCCGCCAGAGCCAGCCAGCCAGGATCCGCCATTTAGTCAGGTGCTGCCCCTTGGTCCAGTGCTGCCCCTTAGTCCAGTGCTGCCCCTTAGTCCGGTGCTGTCCCTCAGCCTGGTGCTGCCTCTTAGTCGGTGCTGCCCCTTAATCCAGGTGGGTTTAAGTGGAGGGTGGTCATTGGGAGGAGGTTAAGAAAGCGGGAGTAACTATAGTGGGGTGGTGTTCGAGGCCCCGAGCCCGGAACCGCCTCCGGGGGAGCAACACCCACCCAGCCCTCCCCTATTGTGGGGTTAGGAGGCGCGGTCGCAGTCCGCTGCCTTTAGGGGGGTACTGGGTGTACGTTCTGGCTCCCGGGACTCTTAGTAGTGAGCCAGGGTTGTCATTTTCATTTGGGTGTAGTTCTATGTGGGATCTAGTTGTTTCATTTCTATGTTTGGTTTTGATGTTGATTTAGTCATATGACTCCCAATCGGAGGTAACGAGTAGTCAGCTGTCGGCTCGTTATCTCTGATTGGGAACCACATTTATACTGTGTGGTTTCACCTTGGTTTTGTGGGTTTTGTTTCCTTGTTGCTGTTAGTCATTATCAGTATTGAAATTCACTTTCGTCATATTTGGTTTGTTGTTTTGATCGTGGTTTCTTTATAATAAAGTCTACGATGTTCGCTCAACACGCTGCGCTTTGGTCTCCTCCTTTTGACGATCGTGACACTTACTAGCTGCTGCCGATCCATTTATCATCACTCCACTTGTCTTGTCTAATTAATCACACACACCTGGTCCTTATCCCCAATTAGTCATTGTATAAGTGTTCCCTCTGCTTCCTTGTCTGTGTGGGTGATTATTTGTAGTGAGCTGTGTGTAGCTCGGTTGAGCTACCCTTGCCATGTTGTTGCCAGGATAGATATTTTCCCTGTGCCTGAGTTTTGTTGTCGCATGCTTGCGCAACTGTTTATCGATGGAATAAACTCTTTGCATGCGTATTACTCTCCTGCGCCTGACTCCTTCTATCACACGCATCACAGAATCACCCCACCCGCTATGGAGTCAGCGGAGAAGAGCTACATGCCTGGAGTCGTGGCACGGGTCCAGGAGCACTCCACCATGCTGGCCAGCTTGGGGAAGTGATGCATCGGGTTCTTCAAGTCGTCCAAAGCCTGGAGAGGAGCAGACCCGATCTGTCGGGACCAGCTGGCCAACCGGATCCAGCCACCTACACCCCAGCACCAGGAGGGATCCAGATATCCCGGACCACGGGCATTTTGAGGGGACAGCGGCTCCTCCATTGGATCTTCACTTCGTCAGCATCAGGCCGGCACCATCGGAGCGGGGAGAAGGTGTCCGTCTCGTTTCCTGCCTCTGTGGAAAGCCCTGGAGGGGCCAACGAGGTGTGGAACGGGAGGAGCCGTTGTGAGGATCTACAGGAGTTCGCTCGCCTCTTTCGGGAGGTATTCCACCACGCGCCCGAGGGTTGAGAGGCGGGTGAGCGACTGGTCCACCTGAGGCAGGGGGACAAGGACTGCGCAGGACTTCACGTTGGAGTTTCCGGATGCTGGCGGGCGGGGTCCGAGGTGGGTGGAACGAGGGCCCTGATCGACCATTTCCGGTGCCATCTGCAGAGGGCGTCGGACGGGAGCTAGCCTGCCGGGACACCATGTTGTCACCCGATAAACTGGTGGACATGGCCATTCGGTTGGACAACCTGCTGGCAGCCAGACGCCTGGTGAGGGGTCTGCCCGTTTCACACCGGGAAGACCCGGACTCGAGCCGATGGAGCTGGGTGGAGCCGCCGGCCGAGAGAGCGAGGCCGAGAGCGACAGTGCCACTCAGTGCCACTCCGGCCGAGAGAGCGACAGTGCCACTCTGGTGGCACGAAGGGACAATCCACCACACGTCGAGTCAACGTTCTTTTGGGCCTGAGGCGGCAGGCAGGGAACTCACGCAGATCACCCCAGGTATCGAACACCTTCACACTCGTTCAGAGCACCTCTGCTGCGCACTGTAGGAATACTTGTCTCCTTTCCTGAGCACATGGATGTTCCCCAGTGTAGGCGCTAGTCGATTCAGGCGCAGCTGGGAACTTTATGGACAGGGCATTCGCACACCGTATAGGCATTCCATTGATTCCCCTATCTATTCCACGCCCCATCAGAGCACTTGATAGTCGACCATTAGGGTCCGGATTGGTTAAGGAAGTTAATGCACCAGTCACCATGATTACCCAGGGAGAATCATTGTAAGCAGGTTATTTTTTCCATTATTAGTCTCCTGCTTTTCCTGTGGTAGTATCCCTTGGTTAGCACTCCACAACCCCACCTTCTCATGGACGCAGATGGTTCTCACGGGGTGGTCGCGAGAGTGTCAGGGTAGGTGTCTAGGTGTTTCCGTTGGTGCAACCACGGTGGAAAGTCCAGACATTACCTCCACCGTGCGCATTCCCCCTGAATACCTAGATCTGGCGCAAGCGTTCTCTAAAATGCAGGCTACTAAATTACCACCTCATCGGGTGGGGGATTAAGCGCGATAAACCTCCGGGTAGAAGCTGTACCTCCCAGGGAGTCATATATACCCCATGTCACAGGCTGAAACGGTGGCTATGGAAACATATGTCACTAAATCCCTGCGCCGAGGGGGTATATATGTCCCTCCACTTCACCCGCCTCTCGAGTTTCTACTTTGTGAAGATGAAGGACGGAGGTCTGCGCCCGTGCATTGATTATCGACCACTGAACAGGGAGACGATAAGATTTTTTGTTATCCCTCTCCCCCTCATTCCTTCAGTGATTGAATCAATGCATGGGGCGCGCTTCTTCACCAAATTAGATCTCAGGAGTGCATTACAACCTGGTGCGTATCCGAGAGGGGATGAGGAAGACAGCATTCAGCACAACCACAGGGCATTATGAATACCTGGTGATGCCCTATGGTTTGATGAATGCTCCCTCAGTTTTCCCAGTCCTTTGTGAACCGAGGTGTTTGGGACATGCTTGGTCATGGTGTAGTGGTCTACATCGGCGACATCCTGGTGTATTCGCGCACGCACGGGCATGTGTCCCTGGTTCCCAAGGTGCTGGCCCAACTGTTGGAAAATGACCTTATGCTAAAGCAGAGGAGTGTATGTTTTTCCAGCTGTCATCTCCTTCCTTGGATACCTCATTTCCACCTCAGGTGTGGAGATGGAGGGAGATCGCACTCACCCGTAGCGTAATTGGCCGACTCCAACCCGGTTAAGGAGGTGCAGCACTTCCTTGGCTTTTCCAACTTTATCAGAGGTTTATCCAAGGCTTTGGCAAGGTCGCAGCTCCCATTACCTCCCTGTTGAAGGGTGGGCCGTCCCGGCTCTGCTGGTCTGCTGAGGCTGACCTGGCCTTCAGCAACTCAAGGGGGTCTGTTCACCTCAGCCCCCAGTATTGGCCCACCCGATTCATCACTACTGTTCGTAGTGGAGGTGGATGCGTCCGAGTTTGGGATAGGAGCTGTCCTGTCTCAACGCTCGGGTACGTCCACCCAAGCTCCGCCCCTGTGCGTTATTTTCGAAGAAGCTCAGCCCGCGGACGCAGAACTACGGTGTGATCGTAGCTGTTGGCTGTTGTCCGGAGCGTTGACCGTGTGGAGGGCATTTTGGCTCGAGGGGGCAAAACACTCCCTTTTCCTCGTCTGGACCGGACCACCGTAACAGAACTGGAGAACATCCGGGCAGCGGGAGGCTGAATCCTCGCCAGGCCAGGTGGGCCCTATTCTTCACCCGGTTTGATTTCCTCTATCATACATCCCAGGTACTGAAGAGCAGTGAAGGCAGACGCGCTGTCCCGGCTGTATGACACAGGAGAGGCCCAGAGACAACACTCCCCATACTGCCGGGCCTCCTGCATTGCATGGCGCGGTAGTATGGGCGATGGACGCGTATATAGAGCAGGCATTACGGCAGATCCTCTCCACCTCAGTGTCCAGATTGGCTACAGTACGTGCCTGCTCTTATCCGTGATCGTCCGATCTACTGGGCACACACGTCACCCTCCTCTGGTCACCCAGGTTCGGCCGTACAGTGAGCTGCCTGTCCGGAAAATACTGGTGGCCTACCTTGGCTAAGGACTGTGAGGGTGTATGTCTCCTTCTGCTCAGTGTGCGCCCAGAGTAAGGCACCTAGGCACCTCCCCAGCTGGTAAGTTATAACCTTTACCAGTTCCACAATGACCCATGGTCTCACCTAAGTGTTGATTTTCTAACTGATCTTCCCCTCTCCCAAGGTAACACCACCATCCCGGTCGTTGTGGACCGCTTTCATAAGCCTGCCGCCTCTTTCCTTCCTCTGCCAGGTCTCCCCACGGCTCGGCAAACTTCGGAGGCCCTGTTTACACACGTCTTCCGGCACTACGGGTACCAGAGGATATAGTGTCTGACCGATGTCCCCAGTTCACGTCCGGTCTGGAAGGCGTTCATGGAACGTCTGGGGGCTCGGTCAGCCTGACTCTGGGTTCCACCCCCGAGAGTAATGGGCAGGTGAAACGTAAATCAAGATGTGGAGTACGTTCCTCGTCCTACTGACAGGACCGGCCGGGGAGTGGTCGGTGTTCTCTTGCCATGGGCAGAATAATGCCCAGAACTCTCCGCCACTCATCCCACTAACCTAACGCCGTTCCAGTGTATTCTAGGTAACCAACTGGTTCTGGCACCGTGGCACCAGAGCCAGACCGAGGCTCCTGCGGTGGATAACTGGTGTCGGCCGTGGAGGAGACTCTGGGATGCTGCCCACGTTCACCTCCAACGCCGTGCGTCGTCAGAAGGCCAACACTGACCACCACCGCGAGTGAGGCCCCCGTCTTTTGTACCGGGGGATCGGGTCTGGCTCGACCCGGAATCTGCCCTCTGCCTGCCCTCAAGCAGAAGCTGAGCCCGCGCGGTTTGTGGGGCCGTCAGTCCTGCGGAGAGTCAACGAGGTCACTTATAGGTTATTACTTCCCCCGATTTACCGTATTAACCCTCGTTTCATGTGTCTCCTCAGGCCGGGTGGTAGCTGGTCCGCTTCGGGAGTTTGAGGTGCGGGAGGTCCCCTCCACATCCTCTGGACATCAAGGGGCCCCCAAGGCGTACTCTGTCCGTTGCATCCTGGATTCGGGAAAGGTGTCAGGTGGGGGCCTTCAGTACCTTGTGGAGTGGGAGGGGTACGGTCCGGAGGAATGGTGTGCTGGGTTCCGGTGAGGGATATCCTTGATCCCTCCGTGTTACGGGATTTCCACCGTCGCCATCTGGCTTGCCTTGCTCACGTCCTCCTGGCTGTCCCGAGGCCGGAGTTGGCGCGCTGCTGGGCCGTGCGTCAAGGGGGGTACTGTCACGACTTCCGTCGAGGCTGCCTCCCCTCCTTGTTCGGGCAGGTTTTCGGCGTTCGTCGTCACCGGCTTACTAGCTGCTGCCGATCCATTTATCATCACTCCACTTGTCTTGTCTAATTAATCACACACACCTGGTCCTTATTCCCAATTAGTCATTGTATAAGTGTTCCCTCTGCTTCCTTGTCTGTGTGGGTGATTGTTGGTAGTGGAGCTGTGTGTAGCTTCTTCGGTTGAGCTACCCTTACGTTGTTGTTGCCAGGATAGATATTTCTCCTGTGCCTGAGTTTTTGTTGTCGCATGCTGGCGCCGACTGTTTATCGACGGAATAAACTCTATCACACGCATCACAGCTTCCCAGATGCTCCGCCTAAATTGTTGGCAAGGTGTAATGTTAACTACTGCACTAATGGACCCACTTGATGAAATCTGCGATACTGAAAATGTGGATAAGTAGATTGAGCTCCTACATTTTATATGAGAGGGAAAATATTATGAGAAAAAATGCAGATGAAACGAAATAGAAACTGCTGAAATATTATTCCTGATCAATAATTGAACATTTGTTGTTTTATATTAATGGATTTTCCTCTCATTTCATCTACAGTATTCTCCATAGTGTATTGTTTTACCCAGAGAGTGATACAGGAAATGCTAGCCTCAACATTTGAATTCTGGAGTAAAAATAATTGATTTATGCATTGATGATTTCCAACCTACATACTGTGGCTAGTAAAATGGCTGTGGTATTCATTCGATAATAAATAGTGGTAATATTAGCAATAGTGATGGTAAACAATGGCATCAAGTGCATGCTTGTTGTAGGAAGGATCAGGAAGAAACAGAAATACAATTACTCTTAGAAGGCAAAGTGGAATGACATTGCGGAAGGTTATCAGCCAAAATCACTTTGGGCCCCTGTCTGTATCTCTATCATGGATTTTCCTTCCAGAGGCAGGATATTATAACCAGCAGAAACAGATGCTTGAACTAGACATTTGCATTAAACCGCTATGTAGACTTGTGTAAAATCATTGGTATAATCAGGCGAACACCTTCACCTGACAAAATAAAGAAATGTCCTTCTGGGACTCACAGATCAACTAGATCTCCGACACCACCCCTGATTGCTGCATTCTCAGGTTGTCCTCTCCCACACATTACTCTCTTCTGTGGACATCCTCAGACAGCAGCCACTGTGGGAGAATTTAATTTAGGACGGAGGCAGCCTATAGTTTCCTCACCTATATGGATGATGGATGAGGCTGAGATCTCAGATGCAAAGAACTCTCTCACATTTAGGGCTGAGTGATTCTGATGATGACGCCCTGAGCGTTTCTCATCACCACAGGCCTCTGTCTTTATTTAAAAAGACTCTAGCAGTGCTTTTTAATAATGCTGCCCTACAAGGAGCCACCAACCCTCTGGCCACAGTGCTACTCATCTCTGTGTCCCAAATGCTCTATCAGTTGTCTGTGTTTCCATTTGTTGTCATCTCAGTGTTCCTTTCCTTTGATCTCAATTACATTTACCCACCCAGGCATTGTGGCATCCACAGACAAGAAAAAAATACGGAGGAGAGATCTGAGGTCACAGAGTTCTTAAAATGTCATATTAACTGCCTGGCTTCAAAACTGTGATGCAATAACCGTTAATTTCTCACCTTTAGATGTATTTGTAACCGATATGAAGGCAATATGAGCTATCTGCTTTTGTATTACCTAGAGACAGAGGGAGCAGATTTTTATTTAATCATGGCTGCATTAGCATTTTCATATTAGCTCTGGTCCTCTCCCTCAGCTGAAGTAATATTGTTACAAAGGCATAAGTGGCAGGGCTGACGGTGAGGCGTGCGTTTTCCATGGCGCTGGGTTTGTCAAGCCAACCTTCCCAGCAACCAAGACAGATAATAGAACCAGACAGCCTTATCAGATGAGAGTGAAATTGGGAACGTCCTGACTTTGACGTTGATATCGTTAAGGCTTGACATCCATTTAAACTAAATGTTGTTGTTGTTTTGTCAAAAAAGTATGTTGGCATATATATAGTCTCTTAATTATACTATGTCAGGATAACCAAATAAAAAAAACATTCCTCAAGTATACTTGTTTGTTCATGGTGGGAAGATGAAGGAGTTGGCAGATAGATATACTCGTAGTCTACATATGATATTATCATATTCTTAAGCCACAACACTTGCTGAATTGATGCTCTCTACCCTCTGAGATTGATCACCATAATTTATTTTCTCACTTATTTTCTCACTTAAAATCCTGTTTATTCTAAATACATACATAGTACGTCTGGAATTAACTAGGAACCACAAGCCCCCTGACAAATCCCTGTTAATAAGAAGAAGATGGCTGCCATTTTAAATGATGACATTTTCATAGGATCCTTGACTTCATGACTTGCTGTATAACTGCCGACATCTCACCCAGCCCTATTGTGTAGTCACGGGCATAACGTTAGTTCAATTTAATGGCAAGTCTCATCTCCTCCTGATGTATCCACCGCCCCTAGGTCCACGGGGGACTTTGTGTGTGTGTGTGTGTGTGTGTGTGTGTGTGTGTGTGTAGTGCGTGTGTGACAATGTCCTTCACTGGGCTGAGAACAGAGCTAATGTTGAGACAACAGCCTGCTCTCCTCCATCTCCTCTTCTCAATTATGTTTGAGAGTCTGTTTGTCTTTTTTATTGAACGGGTATTAAATCAGTCCAGGCACATGTGAAATCATGTGATCAGCACTGTTTCGTGGTTGGCTACTGTTTTCTGCTGTATCTAGCTGTGGTGTGTCGTGAACTCTGTGTGGTGTGTGTGTGTGTGTGTGTGTGTGTGTGTGTGTGTGTGTGTGTGTGTGTGTGTGTGTGTGTGTGTGTGTGTGTGTGTGTGTGTGTGTGTGTGTGTGTGTGTGTGTGTGTGTGTGTGTGTGTGTGTCTGAACTCTCTGGTGTATGTGGGGGGGAGTTTGTGTGGTGGAGAGGGGGTGTTGGATTCTGCCCAAGCGTGTGTGAGAGGGAGAGAGAGTGCTATGCACACAGCTTCTTGGCACATTGATCAGTTAAGCAACAGTGCACAATATTGCTAGATTTCCTAGCCTCGTATTTACTCACTGGCCTAAATAGGGTTAGGGTTAGCACAGAGGAAATAATGACCAGAACAATAAATAGGCCTAGGAGTGAACACAAAATGAATGATGGGGCATCCTTTTGTAAACTTGTGTGGGTTTTGGGGGTGGGGTATGGTCTTCTCTCTCTCTGCATCTCTCTCTCTCTCTCTCTCTCTCTCTCTCTCTCTCTCCTCTCTCTCTCTCTCTCTCTCTCTCTCTCTCTCTCTCTCTCTCTCTCTCTCTCTCTCTCTCTCTCTCTCTACTCTCTCTCTCTCTCTCTCTCTCTCTGTGTGTGTGTGTGTACGTACGTGCGTGCATGTGTGTGTGTGTGTGCTCTCTGTGTGCCGTATGTGTGTGAGAGGGAGAGAGTCTGTTTTACTTAAAGCCATATTATGGCTTTAAGTTATCCTTAGTTTTTCATTTATATTAACCTATGTTTATTTATTGTTATCCTACAGGTCAATCAAGAATTCAGACGCTGTCATTGCAGTGTTTGGTAAGAACATCCCTACGTCCAGAGAGGAAGGGAGTTTGTCCTGGATTTTTGTGCAGAAAACACTGACGTAGATGTTCCGCAGGAGAAGGTACCGAAGATCTCCATGTTTCTAAATAAACAATTCAAGCAAGGAGGGAGTGTTCCTGCAGCCTCCCATATGTGCACTGAATACCTGCCCTGAGCTCTACCTTTTCGACCACACCCAGGATATCAAAGATGTATTGAAGGGCCAGGATCTCACGTGATCTTGGACGACCACCGACGCCTGTGTGAGGTGTGCCTTGGCCATTTGCACCCCAGCCAGTAGAGGAGAGACCTATAATGGCAGACTGGACCTATTTGGATCAAGTCAACTTTACAACAGTGTCCCAGGCGTTGATATCCTGGTCTGGGAGTACTAAGCAATGTGTGAGCTTCAATCAGGTGTGGGCCGTTGTATCAAATTCAGCCAGCTACATGAAAAAGGCCTTTAAGAGCCCTGTGTAGCTCAGTTGGTAGAGCATGGCGCTTGCAACGCCAGGGTTGTGGGTTCGTTTCCCATGGGGGCCAGTATGAAAAATGTATGCACTCAACTATTATGATAAGTCGCTCTGGATAAGAGCGTCTACTAAATGACTAAAATGTTAAATGTAAGAAGTCTCTTTCCCAACGCCAACCCATGCTGACATACTTGCTAGACCTCTCCTGAACCTTTGTTTTAGAGGTCTTGCCTGAAGTGTTCGTGGGAGATGAACACCTTATTAGTTAAGAGGTCTTTTTGTCCCCCAGTGTCGCCAACAGCATGCTGAAAAGGACCTCACTCCTGTAATGCCAGTCTACACAGCACAGACCAGGCGGTGCGCGGTGGGTCAGTGCTGTGGAGGGCTGGCAGAGCACATGGATGTACCCTGAGTTCCTTCGAACTCAACAAGTGTTTCAATATCTGAAGGGAGCTGGGAACCACAAATCCGCTAGGCTAGGGTGTGTTCATTGTAGAACAATGGTAAGTCGTCTGGATAAGAGCTGCCTGCTAAATGATGTAAATGTAAAACACAGTCTGGAGCTTGTGGTCCTTCCTAAAGTCCCCTATGGGCCGATTCAATGCAGGGAAACTTAAATCAGATTTTACTAATTTCTACCAGCATAACAAATATGCAACCAAAACCTAGACCACATTTACTCCACACAGAGATGAGTACAAAGCTCTCCTCGTCCATTTGGCAAATCTGACCATAATTCTATCATCCTGATTCCTGCTTACAAGCAAAACTAAAGCAGGAAGCACCAGTGACTCAGTCAATAAAAAAGTGGTAGATGAGGCAGATGCTAAGCTACAGAACTATCTACAACAGACTGGAAGGGTCGGATCTTCCGATGGCATTGAGGAGTACAATGCAACACTGGTTTCATCAATAAGTGCACTGATGACTTGTCCCCACAGTGACTGTACGATACACACCCCAACCAGAAGCCATGGATTACAGGCAACATCCGCGACTGAGCTAAATGGTAGAGTTAGCCGCTTTCAAGGAGCGATAATCCGAACTTATAAGAAACTCAAAGCCCCCCTACCAACCATCAAACAGCAAAGCTTCAATATGACTAAGATCGAATCATACTACACCTGCTCGACGCCGCCGGATGTGGGAAGGGCTTGCAAACTATTACAGAATAAAGGGTGCTAATAGCTATGGGTTGCCCAGTGACACGAGTCACCAGACGAGCTAAACCACGAGTTGTTGAGGCAAGTAACACTGAAACATGCATGAGAGCATCAGCTGTTCTGACGAAAGGTGATCACGCCTTCTGTTGCCGAGCAGAGAAAGACCTTTAAAACAGGTAACATTCGGCCGCAGGACCAGACTTGATTACCAGGACGTATCCGAGCATGCGCTGACCAACTGGCAAGGTGTTTCTATGACATGTCAACCCCTCCCTGTCTGAATCTGTGATACCAACATGTTTCAAGAAGACCACCATAGTCCTGTGCCCAAGAACACTAAGGTAACCTGCCTAAATGTCTATGACCCATAGGCACTCACGTTGTAGCCATGAAGTATAGTATGGTACATCAACACCATTATCCCAGAAACCCTAGACCCACTCCAATTTGCATAACGCCTCAACAGATCCACAGATGATGCAATATTATTGCGCCTCCACAGTTCCTCTTCACACCTGGACAAAAGGAACACCTATGTGAGAATGCTATTCATTGACTACAGCTCAGTGTTCAACACCATAGTGCCCTCAAAGCTCATCACTAAGCTAAGGACCCCTGGGACTAAACACCTCCCTCTGCAACTGGATCCTGGACTTAATGACGGTCGCCTCAGGTGGTAAGGGTAGGTAACAACACATCTGCCACGCTGATCCTCAACACGGCCCCTCAGGGGTGCGTGCTCAGTTCCCTCTTCACTCCCTGTTCACTCATGACAGCATGGCCAGGCACAACTCCAACACCATCATTAAGTTTGCCGATGACACAACAGTGT
>NW_025539280.1:0-13814 GCF_020615455.1 Coregonus clupeaformis
GTGTATATATATATATGTGTGTGTGTAATAGTATGTAATTTATGCAAACATTTCTAAAAATCTGTTTTCGGTTGTTGTCGTTGTGGGGAGGGTATTGTGTGTAGGTTGCTGAGGCAAAAATGTATTTATTCCATTTAGAATAAAGGGCTTTAATGTAACATTGAGGAAGAAAGGGAAGGGGTCTGAATACTTTCCGAATGACTATATCTAGATAGCTTGGGTTCAGAATATGGATCAATGAAGAAAGATGTAAAATAATTGGTGGGTTAAAACAAATATTATGCAAATTATTATTTAGGAGTTAGGAAAGTATTTTAAATCATACATAAAGCAAGGGTTGGAGAGGCCTTTATATAGCCAAATATATTGGTGAATCCAAAATAATGATTTGATTCATCCTGAAAGTTGCCATATTCAGATTGTTCAATCCATATGAAATTGGAAGGCGAAGTGTACAATTGAGGTTGAAGAAAAAGTCAGTCAATGCGTGGACTGTGTGCATAGGCTCCATGTTAAAAACTGCTATGCTTATGGTCTGTGTGTTCTGTGGATTCAATTCAGGCTTCATGTCCCAAATTATTGCACAACTTGCTAATACGTTAACTAAGATGATCCCACAATTGCTGGCGACTTTCTCAGGAACAACCACACCAGGGCACGTGACAGAGGAAAAAGGTAGCACTAACGATGTAAATGAGAGATGATGCAAAGTGTAAGATACAAATTGATGAAACTAACAGTCACTGCACTAAAGTGACAGTCCATTATGTGGTGTTATTGACTGTGGCTACTGATGGTAAGGACAGTATTTAATGTAGATTAGAAATTGTAAAAAAAAAAAAAAAAAAATCTGGGCATATAATAAAAAAAGTATAGACCGCATAAATCAACTCTGGAAGAGTTCGGCTCTCCGGTCAGTGCTCACTGGTTTCTTGGGTTCACAGCCTCGGCCTGGGTCTCCAACCCCCAAGGACCATGGGCTACAATTCTGAATAATGACTACGAGCTATTTTTTTTTTATTCCATTTTATCATTTAGCAGATCTCTTATCCCAGAGTAGTGCATGCTTTTTGATTTTTAATATATTGTTTTCTTTCATATTCACTTTCGTGGAAAAGAGGCAGAAATACCTGTCATCGTTGACATACCTTTCAGTTTGCTGAAATATGACTGGTTTTTCAATTTGCTCCAGAGATCCAAAGGTAAAATAGATATAAAAGTAATTGCTCATTTATATTTACAATCCTGCATCTTATCCAGAACGGATTGCACTCATTCACACAAGCTCTTATTGTAGCTCTTAGCAATTTATAAGTTACGGTGCATGTGGAGGGATTGGTGTTATTTCTATATTCTCTTTCAGTGAGACTGATGGTTGGACATCTCATCTATAGGACAAAGCACTTCCTCTTTTTGCAGGTTATTGGTTGGGGCCTTAGTGAATCACGCTAACAGGCCAATCAGAGAGCTCTGTTGGTGTACATCTCTGCTTGTCTATATAACACCCCTACATGACTCTGGTTTCACTCATTCTTCACTCCTCTACACAAGTCTCTTTAGTTGCACCACTAGACCACCCTGCTGAAGCAAACACACTTAACACTGTTGTTCTACTTCCGTTGTGCGTTACCACCCCCACCACTGATGGTTGGGGAAGGCTACTTTCTATTTTCAGGAATTCTGCTACCAAAAATATAGCGTGCAGTTGACTGAGCGGCAGCTCCCTGGCCCAGGGCAGATATTGGGCAAGAGAACTGACTTGTTGGAATGGTGGCATCTGTATGCGGTGCCCACGTTAGAAGATACTGAGCTCTTCGGTGAGGCCATTTCGCCAATGTTTGTCTTGGAGATTGATGGCTGTGTGCTCAATTTTATACACCTGTCAACAGCGGGTGTGTGGCTGAAATAGGCGAATCTCTACTAATTTGAAGGGGTTGTCCACATGCCTTCGTAGCCCTCATGTGCCGGTTCTCTAGAAGGAGATAGGGTGGACATCTTCCGTTGGCCCCTCTTGCACAGCTACGTGTAGGAGGTGGTTCTTAGAATAGAGGAGTCCAGAGCATTGCGGGTTGTTTGTAGACACTCTAGAAGCTCCCCCACAAAGCTCTGATGCGTGATTGAATAAGCTTGAACAATGATCCACTAAAGAGGCGTGTCCAATAGTAGAGATGTCTCGGCTTCGGAGGGGCCGGGGTTGCCGTTTGCTTTGAACCGACAGGTTTGCTTTCACTTATATTCATGCTGTTTCTGTCTTGCGCAGTGAAGGTGGTGGGGATTATGGAATTAAGTTGAGGTCTGAATACAGGCGGATCTGTAAGAACCTATCACATTTCTTTGATCACAGCCAAAACTACGTACCTTATTTGCCACTGACTTTTCCTCGTGTGCGTAGAGTCAAGGTCAACACGCATAAAGAAAGGTGCATAAAAAGGAATATAGTTAGAAGTTACTTTCCGCATGTGACTCGGGTCTGAAATCCCTCCATAATGCCATATCTTTGGACCCCATTGTTCCTGAATACCTTTTTTCCACACCTGTAGAATTCACACTTTATCCCCCTCTTCATCCCTTCTGTCCTACTCCATCACTCCTCTTCTTCCATTTTCTTTTGTTCATGCTCTCCATAGGAGGTGAAGGAGGAGCTTCCCATCAGCTGAGCCTGGGCGGGCTCCTAGAGGCAGTGAGGAGGTAGGGCCACGAGAGGAACACTGGGACTTCCTCCCACTGTGCCGGCATCTCTAAAGGGGTGTGCTCAGGCTTCTGTCCTGTAGCCAACCTGGCAGGAAGACTCCCCCCATCAAGCCTACGCTTTGGTAAGAAATTAGAGTGTTTGTTTTGCAGTCATGAAGTTTTAGGATTTGGTGCTGTTGGCGGAAATCCAGGCTCCATCTTCTCCAGAATTATGATAGCCTCGTTCCCTTTGCATTCATACCCCATCCCATTGTAGACAGTTAAGTGCTTTTAGTCCTGAAAAATGCTTAGTGATAAGACACTTTCATTTCAAACATTTCTAGATGAAAGCTTAACAATCTGTTTTTGTGTATTTTTACTTACTGGTTTGGTGACCCTGACCCTTAATTCTAAAGAGATTTGATGGGCTAGTAAAACATTTTTTTAGATGTGTTTTTGAACCTTTGCTGATGCTGTCTCAGACAGAAGCAGCAGGACTCTTGCTGTGGCTGATGTTTAAAACCCTGATTGCTTTGTTATAAAGGGCTCATGTACACTCTTCCATTGCCCCTAATGGTGGCCTGCACTTTCGCTTCTGCTCCTGCTGCACCTTCAATGGCAAAGAGCCCTGAGGTATCCCACCCCAGATAGGCCCCTGATTCTGCACTGCAGTGGGAACAGCTACTGTGGCAGCAAAGAGCCATAGCACTTGATTGGACTAGTGGGCTGAGGGTTTAGGATGGCTGGTCTCGTCTGTCACATGTCACCAACGCATACTGGCTCCAACTGGCTCAGACACCACCTGGCATGGCCCACAACCTTCACAGTGGGTCTGAGTGGGAGATGAGAGGGCTGACCTCCAATAAGACTGTTTCAAATCACTTCAATGACAAGCCTGTGGATGGCGGATGGGGTTGCCATCGTATCTCTTCTCCCACCTACAGATGAATATGCTGCTCACGATGGACTTGCATGTGGACCGATTTAACTGGTCAATATTTTTCTCCTGGACTAAACCGTTTCTCTGAGGAAGGACATTTCCAGGATGTTCTGAGTCATGAGGACAGCTTGGGTCTTCTCTTCGTGGCTGTTTTTCAAGGGCAGCAGTCTTGGACCCATTTTCTAACTTTCTCAATAGCAGCATTTCTTTGGACTCACTACTAAGCATGTCTGACGTGTTAGCTGGGAAGGTACTTGCTGCAATTGGGTCCCTTTTTCTGCTACTACCTGGCACTAACCAGATGGTCTTCACAATGCCCCTGTGAAAGAGGGTGTCTGCTGAACTATGCCCCTGCTAGTTTTTGGAGTACTCTTTAAGCATTGACTACCATCTCCATTAAACCTCCAGCCGGGCGGTATCCCAGAAAAGCGCGGCAAAGATCTGAAGACTGATGCACGTAAGACTTGACCCCAAAGCGTTTCAAAGCCACTCAAGTCACTACCCCCACGATCTACAGAGCCCATCCTGCCAGCCAGCTGTGATTTTCCACCCCAAACTCCACAGCCGCCTTCGGTTGGACCCATGCACTAGATACAGTACATGCAGTCGAGAGTGGGCCTATGTCAACGCAGTAAGATCAGTTGTCGGTGGTACCCAGGGAATAAGTAGTCCCATTTCTCAATATTGGCTTTTCTACAAAGAAATACACAATATTTAGAAAATGTATAGTTTTCTGAGATCAATTCCCTTCTCTTAGCCTAAAATAAGGGGTCACGACCTCAGTTGTCTGAAATCAATTAATTTACATATTTATGGCACTGCCGTTTTGGAAACTTGTTGTAATCTTTTCCAATATTATAGTCTTGCTTTATGGCCCAGTAATCCTGGCAGCCCACTTAGTTTACCAGCTACACCCATTCAGATGTGCTGCTGAGGAAAGTTAAAATGAGAATATGAGCCATTTAGGTCTGAATTTAAACTGCACGTATTGCCATCAGGCTACTATCTGTCTTTCTTTGCTTATGTGTGAAAGGGATGTGGCTCCATCCGACACCTTTCTACCCCAAACATAAGCTGACAGTTGGGTTGCTGATCATTAATATTATTACTACATATCTTAAAGCCCATGCACACAGTTTTGAGACCAAGCCAAATATAGTTATCCTCTGTCCTGCTCACTACAGTGTATGCTACTAACCATATATTGAAGATTCAGCATATCGGTGTTTCTATTCATTTGTTTGACTATCATATGTTAAAAGGATGGAAAGTGACTAAACTGGAGTAGCAGTCTCTCTCTCACCCTAGTTTCTCTTCCTTGTTCTTCACACATTCCTCTCTTGGCTGTCTTCCCTTCTAATCCTGTCCATGCGCCTCTGCATCTCTGCCTCTCCACCCTTCCTACTTTAGAGTTGTGTTTGTTTATTTTTGTTTTCAGAGTCTGACACCAAAGACATTCGCAGCCCAGTAGGATCTCTCCTGCTTAGCAGTGGAGTATACCTCCCTCTACCCGCTCAAGCCTGTTTTTGGTTCATTTGTTTCTTCCATGGGTAGTGAACTTGGTTTTTAGTTTGAGGTTTGCCACCGTGTGGTGAGGGAACAATTATAGATGAGGTGCTTGCATTTTGTTGCGTTCGCGTTTGTGCCATTGGTAGCAATCACACCTTTGTCTTCCAGGTAGCAAGGCCTCTCAGGTGTTGTCAGCTGGTGCCGAGAGGCGAGAGGCAGGAGTCTGGGGCCGGACCGAGAAGAGGAGGTGAGGTTCCAGCTTTTCCGATCACAGCCAAAAAGCCATCCATCAGCCTCACCACAGACTCTCTGAGGTCGTCATCACACACTGCTAAATATACTGTTGGACTGTTACAAAGCTTCATCAACACACAACACATCATAATGAATACTAACAAACCTTTTACTATTGCTGTTATTGTTTCAGTCTTGCTCCTTCTCCCATCTTAATATGTTGATGCATCTGCCCAGCATCTGATCCCAGACGTCAGGCTGAGTCCAGGCCAGGAGGCTGTAGTGGATCTTCCCCCAGAGGAAACTCACCTCTCTGGGGAAGGAGAGGAGGGACGAGGGAGCCGGGGCGACACTTCAAGATCAAACTTACAGTCACGGTCAGGCTACTCACTTGTTCTGTGGACGTCATCTTGATTCAAAGAGAGTAGTATGTGTTACGGGAAATTGGTTCTGCGGCGGTCATTCATAAAGGTGCATTCAGTAGATTTCTGTTTGCTGACATTACAATAATTGACCCAAAGGTGTATTACATTGTGAATGTCTTATTAAACATCTGTCGTGTACCGCCTCGTCTTCCCCCACTCACTTCCAATGTACTGTGTGTAGGTGGTCCTGTCCGAGACCCAGGAGAATGGACCCGAAAAGGAGTCAAAGAGAGTGAACACAAGGATGAGGACAGAGAGGATGGAGGGAGGTTAAAGGCGACAGAGAGAGATAGACAACTTATTCCAGAGAGACTCCATGGAGACACAATCCCCCTCTCCTCCCATCCATGACATGGAGATGAACACAGGTGAGTAGATTGATCCAAATGAAAGATCAAACTTAATGATCTTATCAGATTCATCAAAACCTCTAACCCTGGGCTAGATTCTAGCCTTTGATATGTTGTGAAAGGTTTCAGGTTGAGTGTATCTCTCTGTCTCATCTGTTCAGTGAGCCCAGTGACACCCTGATCCGTCAGCTCCATCAGTCAGCAGAAGTCTGGCTGTCCATCACCATAGACGATCCTGTCCGCACTTTAGCCAAGCAGCCTTCTCCTCCACGAGGCAAAGTGTCCAACGTCGTCCACTTGTCCAACCTGGTTCGGCCGTTCACCCTGGGTCAGCTAAAGGAGCTGCTCAGCAGGACTGGCACCATGCGGGAGGACGGCTTCTGGATTGACAATCAAATCTCACTGCTTACATCGTCACAGTACGTCTCTGTCTTGCTGTCCATCCTGAATACAGGTCTGCAGTCTCAACTTGATATCCTATTTCCCGGATAGTGGCACTACTTTAGACCAGCCAGCATAGGAGGCTCAAAGCTGGTCGAGGCTGGTGCACTTGACTATGGAGGGTGTCATTTAGATGAAGCCGGACTCCCTCCTGCATCTTCCTATTCTCTGTGTCTTATCTAAGGCAAGGCCTCAATGTTCCTAATGGATACCCGGTTTTGCTCCCTTTTCTTTCAGTACTCCCATTGCAGAGGAGGCAGTGGCCTACTCGTGCAGCACTACATGGGGTAGAAATGGCCTCAGAGCAACCGCAAAAGTTCCCATGTGGACTTCAGTCAGCAAGAGGAGTGCAGGGACTAACTTTGCCCTTGAAGTTCTGGCCCCTACCTGATGATGTATATATAATTTCAGTTCTCTAATATTTGAGTGATTATTAGTCTTCCTACGTTAACTTCCTCCTCGTGTGTGTGAGTGTAGCTTGGACTTCCACTAGAGGCTTGCCTCCCCTGGAGAGGGCTGAGAGAGGAGGAGGGGGGGGCTGCGTCGATGCCTGGCCGAGGTCGGGGGGTGGCCCTGCGGCCCTCCTGCCAGAGGAGTGACCAGTGGGCGGAGCGGAGCGGTGAGATGGAGCCGCAGGGGAGAGGACCCGGGCGGAGGGAGTGGGGGACAGGGACAAGTTGAGACCTTTGGCCCAGGAAAACCTGGAGAGGAGCGGGCCCAGATCGATCGCGCTCGAGAGAGTGAAGCGCAAGAGATGTGGCAAGAGAAGGAGAGGAAGATGTGACAAGAAAGGTGAAGAGTGAGGATGGAGAGATGGTGGTTTAGAGCTTGTGCCCTGTTGGGTCAACTGTATGTTTACTCTTCTGTTTGTGTTGTTTCTTCAGAGAAAAGCTCCAGAGGAACCCCCTGCCAAACTGCTGGATGACCTGTCAAATAAAAAACCAGCAGCCCTTGTATATACAGGCTCCCTCTCACAGAAGAGCAGGTCAAAGTTATATACACACACAACTCAACTATCTGAACAAGATTTCTTATTGATGATATGGGTCCAGATATCCTTGTGCCTTCCATTTGTTGAACGTAGTTGATTTAAATTGTTTTACAGTCCACTCTTAACATTCTCCCTTGTTCTGTCTCTTTCTGGCCAGTTTACAGAGGAAGCAGCCCGACAAGAGAGGATGAAGGAGCGAGAGGAAGAGGAGAAGGCGGAAAGAGGAGGAAGAGAAGAAAAGGAGGAAGAGCGCAAAGAAAGGATAAAACAGGGAGAACGCTTCCATCTGGCGAAAGAGGCCGAGGGGGACAGACCCAGAGAGCGAGACAGAGAGGCAACGACAGTGGGACCGAGACAGAGAGGGTGACAAAACGCAGAGAAGGCAGCCACCGCAGACCAGGGGGCAGCAGTGCAGGGGCAGTGGGCAGACGCTCCCGCAGCCGGCAGTGATCCTCCACCTTGACAGACGACGCTAGAGGGAATTGGTGTGGCTGGAACTGTCTGTAAAATAACCCCCATTCCCCTCACTATATGTACTTTGTTGGAACTAAGACCCCTACAGAGGACCACACACACACACACACACACACACACACATAGGAACCATGGTTTGAGGAGTGTTTCCCAGACTGCAGTCTGTCTTGCTCTGTCTGAAAGTTTAGATTTTATTTGTGTGTAATTTTGCCTAAGTGTATTCTTATTAGTTTTTTTATATTCTTGGCAGATTGGCAATAAGGCAAAACAACCCTTTTCCTACCCAATTTCTCCCCCATGCATATCTGAAGCATAAGTGCTCATGTAGAGGTCTATGCAATTACCACACCATCAGTTTTTGTCCTTCCCTGTTGTGTATTCCACAACTGGTTTCTGTGGGGAATAGCCATACATGCTGATGCTGTCCAAGTCTGCGTCCTCCGCCTTGATTTCTGGGGAGGACTGACGTTGTTAGCGCAGAGTTCTGTGCTTTGTTTAGTTTGATGGATGAGAGACTATATTCTCTGCAAGAGATTAGAAATGACACGGGCCTCACTGATCTGTCTCTTAATCTTCAATACGCCTTCTTTCTGGTCCATCCTTTGCCTTCTCCCCTCCCCCACCCCCACCCCCCTCTGGTCAAGTTGGGCAAGAAAGGGTGCGTGTTAAACGCCACACAAACGGTTTTAATATTGTTTTTAATCTTATTAAAGTTTACTTTGTTATTGTTTTTTCTTTTTGATTACTCCTGAGAAGTGGTGAATCGTACAAATAAATAAAAATACGTTTGAAAAAGCTTTTGCACTTGTTTTCTGCAAGATAACTATATCAGTAGGAGATGCACTTATTTTAGATGATCATTGTAACAAAACAAAAACTGAGTTTAATGAAATTACACACATTACACGTTCCGAGGTAACTTGAAGCCATTTCTTAGTCTATTACTACTATGCCGCATGGGAAAAAAAAAGATGCAGTAATATTGGAGATCACAAGGTGTCAGTGATGCACAATAGGGCTTCATAATTGTAACACATTTGTTGGAAGGGCTCTGCAGTGAAGTAGATGAAGAAAGGCTGATGGAAGGTGAGTAGATGAATAGTAATGAAGGTTTTCTGACGTAAATGTGCCTTTTACTTTTATTACTGAACGCAAAAGCTCTAGATGAGAAATGTCATGGTGGAGTCAATTGAGAGGCTGCAATGGAAACTTATTTTAATCTCTCCCTCTGAATGTTTTAAAAACATAACCTCTTACTCACCCAATTTCTTCTCTCACCCTTCCTCTTTCTTAGTGCATCGTGAGTGCTCTCTCTTCCCTCTGGCCAATTTCCTTACCTTCTCTCAGGCCTCCCTGACTCTCTTCCTACTGAGCTCAGCAGAGCTCCTCTATAATTGAAGCACTCTTCAAGCTGAGTTTGAACATTTTTTGTGCCCTGAGTGCAACTCTGTGCCGGGTGGCTCAAGTGAACTGGGCTGACCCTCCTGTCTCCGGCACCCAGCCCTGTAAAAGCCAGCACACGCTATGGAGAAACACTAGAAATTCCGAGAATTGTGTATGACACATGTACCTAAATGAAGTAAAGAATTACTAAAGGGACAGTGTTTTACCCTGGATTAACCCACGTGTGCTCATTTATGTATGAAGACTGGGAAGGATGAGATGAGGTGAACTATGTTAAGAATTACCAATATTAGCAGGGATGAGTGTTGTGTGTGTGTGTGTATTTGGAAGCAGTAAGAGAAAGATTTAGAGTTAAAGGTAGGTATAGCAAAGTGTGACAGTGATGGTGGTGTAGACATTTAGAGTTTTTGTGTCCCTGCGGTGGTTTGACTAGAAACAAATAGATTTAATGACGGACTTTTCGGGGTACAGGTTGAAGAGAACTTACAAAACAGGTTAGGAGGAATTAACGCAGCTGGTGTGAGATAATTAAGCATGTTGGTGGAAAGGGTTAGGGTTAGCTAATCAGTGGCGGCTGGCCGATAGAGGGGGCGCTAATGGCCCTTGTAAATAAAATTATTTTAGAAAATAAAAAATAAAAAATAATAATAATAATAATAAAACATCAGTATGTCAATATTTGTGTGTTTGGAAATATGGAATGCACACAGTAATATGTGTGAGATGATGATAGAAAATCATATTCGCAACCTTTCCCTCTGCCTGTCAAAGCGCGTCATCCCAGCTCTGGGCAGATACAGAAAGTGCCCGGAGGCGGGTCCACGAAGCAGAATGGGGTTACTAGCATGTGAAGATATGAAGACATAAAAATGTAGTCATTGAAGCGATCTTAAATCGAATCCAGGAGGGCGATTATTTCGGTTAGTCTCGCAGCCTGATAAAATAATTTGGGGGGTCCAGTGACGCCATTTTTACTAGACAAATAAATGGCTGAACGCATAAGCTGTTACTCCTCCAAGACCCAACCTTACCTTGGTGAAATCTCTCCTCCAAGATCACAGTGAGAGGGTGAACTTTGTCAGAGAAAGTTGGGGGAAGAGAGCTAGCCCAGATCAACCTTGACCTCTCAATCAGACCTAGAAGAGCGAGAAGGAAGCAGTATATGTCTACGGCTTCTCCGAGCTGGTACACCGTAGAAGGCTTCTACAGCTGGGTGCAACTGAAGTGCTAATGCTTTATTTTGCTTTCCCGTGCTTGCTTTTAAAAACGACGCTCAGATTCATGGATGAACGGATGAGGGAGAAGCACTGTCAGAGAAGGTGGAAGCAGAGAACACCAGGGCACACATGGACAACTCTGTAAAGCTAGCTGTATTAGGAAGGGGGAACATTACACGCAGGCTGGATGACACTAGGATTGCGGTGAGGAAACACAATGAGGAGGTGGATAAATAAAAGGCACATTCTACTCAAAATTATCGATGTAGGAAGATTCGGGGCTTTTGAGTTGGCCTTGCGCGTGGGCACGAGGAGACTGACTCCTCGAGACAACCCGGCATTTCCCGGGGCTTAGTGTGGATTTTGTTAAGCCTCCCTCGACAGTGCGTGCTGAGGGAGCACCTTGAAGACAAATACTGTTTTTAAGCGGCACGTCGAAGACGAAAGAACGAGCTGTTGGACTGCTTATGCTGTCAATGCTTAAGGATTCACATCCTGGAGGAAGTAAAGAGTGCTGAGTTACATTGCTATTGTGACGAGACGACTTGAAGGTTTCCGAATTCCGTAATTTCGCCCAGTTGGTGCTTGTGTGAGTGATTATCATAGAGCCGTCACAATTATATTTGTTTTAGTATTTTAAAAGGTTAAAGAAAGTCACAATCAGACGTTATTGATAATAACGCAGAAAACACTACACAGGTTTGTAATAATTATTCAGTGTCCAACAGGTCAGATTTCATATATTGGTTGTTATTGAATATACTTGTATGCTAAGTGAACAGAACAAAATTATGTTGCATCCCTCTCGACAAATGTGTGAATAGAAAAAGGCTTTAAAACGAATAACATCAGAAGTTAATTGGTGTATATCACAGGGTAGAAGCAGTTACTAGACATGGGGTTTGTGTGTATACACACACTGTCTGTCTGTCAATGTCTGTCTGTCTGTACTGTCTATATATATAGCTGTTGTGTGTTGAGGAATTACAGTGAGGTTAAGAAGTCTGATTGCACGTTATCAAATCAAACTTCCTATTTTTTGGACCCAGGAACTCCAATTCCCACCTCTTTTGTGTGGGGACAGCGCATCTGATGCAGGCAACTTAGCCCATAGTTACGGAGGATGCTGGGACCAGGAGAACAACAGAGGTTGGCGTAGAGGTAAGTTGTGATGTAATTGTCGTGTTTCCACCAGAACTTTCAGGCCTGTTAGTATGTAGCCAAAACCCTGAACAATCAGCACCTTTTGGGTAATCATACTTGGAGTGTGGACATAGGCATGTGTCAATCAGGATCACTTACATCAAAATAGCTTAATTGCAAATCAAAGCTGATGATGTATCTTTTACTAGGTATGTGATACCATCCTGAGTCATGCCAAAGAGAGGGTTCTCCTTCACCCAGCACCTCTTAAAAGGCAACACTATTGCACGGAGAGTTGTGTCCCACAACACAGTGTGAAGTTCCCAGGCGATAGCCTTGAAACAACCGTGGAGGAAGATACCCCAAGATGTTGGAATACATAAGCTCAAACCAAACTGTCCCTCATCATGAGAACCCAGTGAGTTCAAGGCTTGTGGTGGTGCAGTGCCCCGGTACCAGTTCTTCATGGAGAACAACCTTAGAGCACTTTCACAGAGACTGCCAAACTTCTCAAGATCCTCTATCACCACACCCCAGTGACAACTGCTGAGTCAGAAAGGTGCTTCGGAAAGGATCAAGAACTGCCTGATAGAAAACAGCAGGACACAGATGGGCTTGAACGCTGGCCAGTTTCATGGAGGAAGAAACTTGTCAGGGACATTTCTCCCTGATTTTTAATCAGTGGGTATTGGAGAAGTTTTATACAGAAGGACAGAGAATTCAAAATAAGATGACAGACACATAAATAAGAGCAAGCCTCCACGTATGTTTTTTTGTATATAGTTGAACTCAGCATAAAAATCCAGTTATATATGTAGTACTCTAGAAGTTTAATAGTAGTTTTCATAATATTACTGTATATATGTTGTTTTGTATCACCTAATTGCTGTAGTTCTGGAATACATTAACAATTAGCCGCACGGTGGCATAGATCATAAAATACTGTGCTGCTATTTCCAGTCAAAGGTTTGAGAGTTATCACATATTATATTTCAAAGATTATACAAACTTTATAATAATTTCATGTTATTGTCCACTTTCCACTGTGTTCTGACAGCATGCCTGCTGCGTTATTTCTGCGTTACTACAATGGTGTAAAGTTCACTTTAAAATTTCCAAAGGAAAGGCTTCGTGTAATATGTTTTTGAAAAAGACAGTTCTAATTTTAATATTGGCATTAAATAATTACTGAAATATCACGAGCAATTGCTGTCGGCTTCAGGCAAACATATCATGGTTGCCGTTATGGAAAAAAGTATGGTAAGCCCCACCGAGAATATTTTTCACCAGCACTGGCTAAAATGCAAAATAAAAATCAACTTATGACTTTAATTTGACAAAAGCTGCAATTGCCGAGCCATGACACTGCCTGGGAGCTCGTTGCATGAGACAACAGTTAGTGAGCCTGGGGAGAGCTTATGTAAAAGTAAACCCGGGGAGAGAGGGAGTGAAGAGGACATGAAACCAGGGTTCACGGGCTGGCAAGAGGCTGGCACACAGGATAGAGCGCTGGACTGGCCACGAGGACGAAAGGATACTTTGCTATTTTCGCCCTGTGGGTTGCCAGTAGGCTGACTGCCAGCTGAGCACAGCAACCTTCTGCGTGGGGAAGAAGGAGGCTAAATGCATGGCTCTGGTAGCGAGGTTTAGCAGAACCTCTCAGCCACCTCTGTCTGGGGTATGGGCGCCGGGCCGTACAGGCCCTCCAGTCCTCCCTGGAGATTGAGCTGAGCCAGATCAGTCCATGCTGATGACTGGGCAGTAAAAACACAGCTAGGCCCTGGTGGGTTAGCCTGCCTGCCTCAATGAAACCATGGTTTGTGTTCAGACTAGCTCTCTACAGGAATACTGATGAAATCAGACAGGGGGCCCCTGGCTCCATTTTCAAAGGCTACCTCTGATGTGGCTTCAGAATCCCTTCTCACAGATGTAGGACAAAACAGATATGGAGCAGACAACTTGAAAGACAGTGATATCTGGGTAAATGGTTGTTTTGCCACATATACACTAGATCTA
>NW_025539281.1:0-13812 GCF_020615455.1 Coregonus clupeaformis
TGTGTGTGTGTATATATGTGTGTGTGTGTGTGTGTGTGTGTGTGTGAGTGTGTGTGTGTGTGTGCATGTGTGTGGGGGAAAAGAGTATTTAGTCAGCCTGTTATTTCAGTTCTCACTTAAAAATATGAGAAAGGCCTGTAATTTTTCATCATAGGTACCACGTCAACTATGACAGACAAAATTGAGGAAAAAAAATCAGAAAATCACATTGTAGGATTTTTAATACATTTTATTGCAAATTATATTGGAAAATAAGTATTTGGTCTGCCTACAAACAAGCAAGATTTCTGGCTCTCACAGACCTGTAACTTCTTCTTTTAGAGGCTCCTCTGTCCTTCACTCGTTACACTGTAATTGTGGCACCTGTTGGAACTTATTGTCAGTGTAAAGGCCACCTGTCCACAGCCTCAAACAGTCACACTCCAGAAACTTCACCATAGCCCAAGACCCAGAGCTGTCAAAGCGACACCAGAAACAAAATTGTAGACCTGCACCAGGCTGGGAAGACTGAATCTGCAATAGGTAAGCAGCTTGGTTTGAAATCAGCACAGCAGGAGCGTTATTAGGAAATGGAAGACATATGAGCCACCTGTTAATCTCCCTCGATCGCTCCACTCCAAGATCTCACCCCGTGGGAATAAAATGATCACAAGAACGGTGAGCAAAAATCCCAGAACCACCCGCGGGGACCTAGTGAATGACCTGCAGAGAGCTTTAGGACCAAAGTAATAAACCTACCATCAGTAACACACTACGCCGCCAGGGACTCAAATCCTGCAGTGCCAGACATGTACCCCTGCTTAAGCCAGTACATGTCCAGGCCGTCTGAAGTTTGCTGAAGTGCATTTGGATGATCCAGAAGTGGACTGGGGAGAATGTCATATGGTCAGATGAAAACAAATATAACTTTTGGTGAAACTCAACTAAATCGTGTTTGGAGGACAAAGAATGCTGAGTTGCATCCAAAGAACCTCATACCTACTGCGAAATATAGAGTGGAAACATCATGCTTTGGGGCTGTTTTTTCTGCAAAGGGACCAAGACTGACTGATCCGTGTAAAGGGGAAAGAATAGATAGAGGCATGTATCGTGAGATTTTGAGTGAAAACCTCCTTCCATCAGCGAAGGCATTGAAGATGAAGCAGTGGCTGGGTCTTTCAGCATGACAATGATACCAAACACACATAGACAACAAAGAGGTAACCGTAAGAAGCATTTCAAAAGGTCCTGGGTGGCCTAGCAGCCAGTCTCCAGATCTCAATCCCATAGAAAATCTTTGGAGAGTTGAAAGTCCGTGTTGCCCAGCTGACAGCCCCAAAACATCACTGCTCTAGAGGAGATCTGCATGGAGGAATGGGCCCAAAATAACAGCAACAGTGTGCTTGAAAACCTTGTGAAGCTTACAGAAAACGTTTTGACCTGTGTCATTTCCAGCAAAGGGTATATAACAAAGTATTCAGGAAACTTTTGTTATTAGGCCAAATACACTTATTTTCCATAATTTGCAAATAGAATTCAGAAAAAAATCCTGCAATGTGATTTTTGGAGATGTTTTTTCTCATTTTGTCTGTCATAGTTGATGTGTACCTATGATGAAAATTACAGGCCTCTCTCATCTTTTTAAGTGGGAGAACTTGCACAATTGGTGGCTGACTAAATACTTTCTTTTCCCCACTGTATGGGGTGTATATGTGTGTGATCTTGGCGTTAGAGTCCACAGCTCCATTAGTCTTTACAGTGTCAGTCTGGTCCTTGGTGCTTTGATTTGCTTTAGGATGAGCTCTATTTTTAACATCATTCCCATGACAATAGCAGGGAAGTCCTTGATACAATGACTGGGCTGGGGGAAAAAGAAGTGGGGAAAACTACATAGGTTATTCAAATGTTTCTCCTTAAGGTGAGAGAGGCATTGATGCTCTGGTCAAAAGAAGTGCACTACATACAGTAGGGAATAGGGTGCCATTTGGGACACAGCCATTGGCTATTTGTGTGAACGCTTTGATTGGATAAATCCATCATTCAATGGCAGAGAGGAGAAGAGAGGGCAGGAGCCCTCTAAGCCATGCGTTTGTCACTTTAGTTCAGCACAATGTTACAAAGCTTCTTCTATGAAAAGCATGGCTTTCGCTCTGACATTCAACACGGGAAAGGATTAGGATGATTATAATGCTGTCTGCCTTTGAATTCCCCCTTCCTCTCCTCTCTCCTCTCCCTCTGTCTCTGTCTCTGTCTCTCTACTCTCTCTCTCTCTCTCTCTCTCCTCTCAATTCAATTCAATTCCAATTTTAAGGGTTTTATTGGCACATGGGAAACATATGTCACCATTGCCAAACAAGTAGATAATAAACAAAGTGAAATAAACAATAAAAATTAACAGTAAAACATATTTACTCACAAAATAATCAAAAGCTTAAGACATTTCAAATGTCATATTATTATGTATACAGTGAGGGAAAAAAGTATTTGATACCCTGCTGATTTTGTACGTTGCCCACTGACAAGGAAATGAAGATCAGTCTATAATTTTAATGGTAGAGTTTATTGAACAGTGAAGAAACAGAATAACTGTAAAAAAATCGAAAAACGCATATCAAACTAATATTTTATAAATTGATTTGCATTTTTAATGAGGGCCAATAAGTATTTGACCCCCTCTCAATCAAGAAAGATTTCTGGCTCCCAGGTGTATTTACCACAGTCTTGAGCTGAGATTAGGAGCACACTCTTGGAGTGCTTCTAATCTCAATTTATTTCTGTATAAAACACCTGTCCACAAGCAATCAATCAATCAGATTCCGACTCCTCACCATGGCTGAGACCAAAGAGCTCCAAGGATGTCAGGGGACAAGATTGTAGACCTACACAAGGCTGGAATAGGCTCACAAGACCATCGCCAAGCAGCTTGGTGAGAAGGTGACAACTGTTGGTGCAATTATTCGCAAATGGAAAGAAACCACAAAATAACTGTCAATCTCCCTCGGCCTGGGGCTCCATGCCAAGATCTCACCTCGTGGAGGTGCAATGATCATGAGAGCGGTGAGAATCAGCCCAGAACTACACCGGGAGGATCTTGTCCCAATGATCTCAAGGCAGCTGCAGGACTATAGTCACCAAAGAAACAATTGGTAACAGACTACGCCACGCAGTGAAGGACTGAAATCATGCAGGCGCCCCGCAGGTCCCCTGCTCAGAGAAAGCACATATGCACCCCGTCCTGAAGTTTGCCAATGAACATCTAGATGATTCAGAGGAGAGACTGGGTGAAAGATGTTATGGTCAGATTAAGGACCAAAATGGAGCTCTCAAGCATCCAACTCAGCTCGCCATGATAAAGATGAGGAATGCTGCCTATGACCCCAAGAACACCATCCCCACCGTCAAACATGGAGGTGAAACATTATGCTTTAGGGGTGTTTTTTTCTGCTAAGGGGACAGGACCTTCCTGCATCGACGTTGGGCGGGGCCATGTAACGTCAAATCTTGGTGAGAACCTCCTTCCCTCAGCCAGGGCATTTGAAAATTATTAGTACGTGAGATGGGTATTCCAGCATGACAAACACACAGCCAAGGCAACAAAGGAAGTGAAGCTCAAGAAGAAACACATTAAGGTCCTGGGTAGCCTAGCCAGTCTCCAGACCTTAATCCCCCATTGAAAATCTGTGGAGGCTGAGGTTCGAGTTGCCAAGCGTCAGCTACCGAAACCTTAATGACTTGGAGAAGATCTCTGCAAGAGAGTAGGACAAAATCCCTCCTGAGATGTGTGCAAACCTGGTGGCCAACTGCAAGGGCGTCTGACCTCTGTGATTTGCTGCCAACAAGAGGTTTTGCCACCGTACTAAGTCATGTTTTGCAGAGGTCAAGCTGCTTCCTCATTAAAATGCAAATCAATTTATAACATTTTGACATGTGTTTTTTATGGATTTTTTTTTGTTATTCTGTCTCTCACTGTTCAAATAAACCTAGTTAATATTATTGACTGATCATGTCTTTGTCAGTGGGCAAACGTACAAAATCAGCAGGGGATCAAATACTTTTCCCTCACTGTATATCTGATAGGTTATAATGATGTGCAAATAGTTAAAGTACAAAAAGGAAATTAGGGAAAATAAATAAACATATAGGTTATTATTTAAAATGGTGTTTGTTCTTCTGGTTGCCCTTTTCTTGTGGCAACAGGTCACAAATCTTGCTGCTGTGATTTACCTGTGATATTTCACCAATAGATATGGGGATTTATCAAAATTGTGTTTGTTTTCGAATTCTTTGTGGATCTGTGTAATCTGGAGAGGAAGTATGTGTCTCTAATATGAAGTCCATGCATTTTAATGGGAAATTTAGGAAGTGCAGCTCAGTGTCCACCTCATTTTGTGGGCTGTGTGCACATGGCCTGTCTTCTCTTGAGAGCCAGGTCTGCCACTGTGACCTCTCTCAATAGCAAGGCTATGCTCACTGAATCTGTACATAGTCAAAGCTTTCCTTAAGTTTGGAGTGTCCCACAGTGGTCAGGTATTCTGCACTGTGTATTCTCTGTTTAGGGACAAATAGCATTCTAGTTTGCTCAGTTTTTTTATTAATTCCTTCCAATGTGTCATGTAATTATCTTTTTATTGTTCTCATGATTTGGTTAGGTCTTAGTGTATTGCTGTCCTGGGGCTCTGTGGGGTCTGTTTGTGTTCGTGAACAGAGCCCCAGGACCAACTTGTTTGAGACTCTTCTTCAGGATTCATCTCTCTGTAGGTGATGACTTGTTATGGAAGGTTTGGGAATCGTTATTTTTTTAATTTTATTTTATTTCACTGCTGTTTAACCAGGTAAGCCAGTTGAGAACAGGTTCTCATTTGTTCTGACCTGGCCAAAGATAAAAGCAAAGTAATTATACAATAAAAACAACTTTGGAGTTACATATGGGGTAAAAAAACATAAAGTCAGAAATACAACAGAAAATATATATACAGTGTGCTGCAAATGTAGCAAGTTGCAAATTAAGGCAATAAATAGGCTATAATTGATAATTACAATTAGTATTAATAACACTGGAATGCTAGATATGCAGAGATTATGTGCAAATAGAGATACTGGGGTGCAAAAGAGCAAAATAAATAACAATATAGGGATGAGGTAGTTGGGTGGGCTAATTTCAGATGGGCTGTGTACAGGTGCAGTGATCATTAGGTGCTCTGACCTTTGATGCTTAAGAGATTATTGAGGGAGGTAAGAGTCTTCAGCTGAGATTTTTGCAATTAGATTTCCAGTCTGTGGCAGCAGAGAACTGGAAGAATGGCGGCAAGGAGGTGGCACAGGAATGACAGTGAATATACCTGCTGGGCTGGACTCTGGTGGGTGCTGCTATGAGTGACCAATGAGCTAAGATAAGGCGAGGATTTGCCTTGTTGTGATTTATAGATGGCCTGGGCCAGTGGGTTTTGACAGCGGACATGTAGTGAGGACCAGCCAACAAGAGCGTACAGGTCACAGTGGTGCAGGTAGTGTATGGGGCTTTGGAGACAAAACGGATGGCACTGTGATAGACTACATCCAATTTGCTGAGTAGAGTGTTGGAGGCTATTTTAGCAAATGACCATTGAAGTCAAGGATCGGTAGGATAGTCAGTTTTACGAGGGCATGTTTGGCAGCATGAGTGAGAGGCTTTGTTGCGAAATTGAGCCGATTCTAGATTTAACTTTGGATTGGAGATTCTTGAGTCTGGAAGTTGGTTTACAGTCTGGCAGACACCTGAATATTCATAGTTGTCCACATACTCTAGAGTTCAGACCGGTGATTCTAGTCGGGTGGGCGGGTGCTGGCGTTAAAGTTAAGCTTGTGCATTTAGTTTTACTAGTGTTTAAGAGCAGTTGAGCTACAGAAGAGTTGACACTTATGCTTGCGGTGAAGCTCGTTTGGAGGTTTGTGCCCAATTTTCAATGAAGGGCCAGATGTATACAAAATGGTGTTGTCTGCGTAAGAGGTGGATCTGAGAGTCACCAGCAGCAAGAGGCGGCATCAGTGATATCATGGAGAAAAGTGTAGGCAGAATTGAACCCTGTGGCACCCTGAGGGGCTGCCATAGGTCCAGACAACAGACCCTCGATTTGACACTGAACTCTGTCTTAAAAGTAGTTGGTGAACCAGGCGGGGCAGTCATTTGAAACCAAGGCTATTTAGTCTGCCAATAAGAATGCGGTGGTTGACAGAGTGAAAGCCTTGGCCAGGTCGTGAAAGGCAGTTTGCACAGTACTGTCTAGTATCAATCAGCGGTTATAATATCGTTTTAGGACCTTGGCGTGGCTGAAGTGCACCGTGACCAGCTTTCGAGCAGTTGCATAGCGGAGAAGGTGCAGTGGTATTCAGAAATGGTCGATGATCTGTTTATTTGCTTGGCTTTGAATACTTTTGAAAGGCAGGGCAGAATGGATATGGTCTGTAGCAGTTTTGGATCTAGGTATTGCCCCGAAGAGGATGACAGCGGCAGCTTTCAATCTCTGGGGATCTCAGAGCGTTGTTTATGAAAGAGAGAGGTTGAACAGACTAGTAATAGGGGTTGCGACAATTTGGCGGCTAGTTTAGAAAGAAAAGGGTCCAGATTGTCTAGCTGATTTGTGAGGTCCAGATTTTATGGCCTTTCAAAACATCAGCTGTCTGAATTTGTGTGAAGGAGAAGTGGGGGCATGGGCAGAGTTGCAGCAGGGTGCAGAGTTGGTGGCAGGTTAGTAGTAGCCAGATGGAAAGCATGGCCAGCTGTAGCAAAATGCTTCATTGAAATTCTCGATTATTGTAGATTTATCGGTGGTGATAGTGTTCCTAGCCTCAGTGCAGTGGGCAGCTGGAAGTGCTCTTATTCTCCATGGACTTTACAGTGTCCCAAAACTTTTGAGTTAGTGCTACGGAAGCAAATTTCTGTTTGAAAAAAGTTAGCCTTTGCTTTCTGACTGCTTGTGTATATTGGTTTCCTAACTTCCCTGAAAAGTTGCATATCGCAGGGCTATTTGATGCTGCCTGTGCTGTACGCCACAGGATGTTTGTGCTGGTCAAGGGCAGTCAAGTCTGGGAGAACCAGGGCTATATCGGTTCTTAGTTCTTTATTTTTTGAATGGGGCATGTTTATTTAAGATTGAGAGGAAAGTACTTTTAAGGAACAAACAGGCATCCTCTACTGACGGGAATGAGATCTATATCCATCCAGGATACCTGGGCCAGGTCAATTAGGAAGGCCTCTCGCTAAAGTGTTTTTTGGGAGCGTTTGACAGTGATGAGGTGTTCGGTTTGACCGCGGACCCGTTCTACGGATGCAGGCAATAAGGCAGTGATCGCTGAGATCCTGGTTGAAGACCCAGCTGAGGTGTATTTAGAGTGTGTTAGTCAGGATGAGTATCTGTGAAATTTTTTATGTTTCACAGGTTTTGGGTTGTACAAGTGGGTTCGTTGATAATTTGCATGAGGTTGAGGGCATCTAGCTTGGATTGTAGGATGGCTGGGGTATTAAGCATATGTCCCAATTTGGGTCACCAAGCAGTACAAACTCTGAAAGAGGATAAATGGGGGGCAATCAATTCACTTATTATGGTGTCAGGGCTGTGGGGGCTGAGGGTCTGTAGCAAGCGGCAGCAGTGAGAGACTTATTTCTGGAAAGGTGGATTTTAGAGTAAGCTCAAACTGTTTGGGCTGAACCTGGATAGTATGATGAAACTCTGCAGGCTATCTCTACAGTAGGTGCAACTCCACCCCCTTTGGCAGTTCTAACTAGACGAGAAAATGTTATAGTTGGGGATGGAAATTTCAGAATTTTTGGTGGCCTTCCTGAGCCAGGATTCAGACACTGCTAGAACATCAGGGTTGGCAGGTGTGCGCGGTGAATAGCTCAAACTTAGAGTAGACTTCTGATATTTGTATTTACAAGAAACCAAGACTTTTGCGATTACAGAAGTCATCAAATGATAGCGCCTGGGGTGTAAGGGTGATGCGAAGGCTGCGGGGCCTGGGTTAGCTCTACATCACCAGAGAAGACAGAAGGACTAGAATAAGGATACATTTAAAGGAAGCTTTGAACTGGTCTTCTGATCGTTGGTGCATAGAATAAAGGGGCAGATTTCCGGGTGTTATAGAAAAATTCAGGGCATTATGTACAGACAGGATATGGAAGGATATAGGTAAAGTGGAGAGTAAAACCTAAGCGTTGGGTAACAATGAAAGAGATAGTATCTCTAGAGGCATCAATTAAGTGGTCTCTGAGTGTATGGGGGGAGGGACAAAATAGCTATCTAAAGCAGTTTCAAGCTGGGCAACAGAGTCTACAGTGATAATTCACAATTAGAAATAACCAAGAAACAACAATAGAAACTAACCATGTTTGGGCTGAGGCTAAACATAAACAGGATGTTGTCCACTGTAAAGAGAACAGTCCAGCAGATACCGCTTCCTTTTAGGTGGTAAAATTCTTTGACTCTTTTCTGTATTTTGATAATTTGTGGGTATGGGTCTAAATCTGCTCTGCATGCATTATTGGTGTTTTTCACGTTGTACACAGGATATTTTTGCAGAAATCTGCATGCAGGTCTCAATTTATTGGGCCTACCTTTTGCTAGGTAGCTCTCTCTCTGCTCTCTCCCTTCCCTCTGTCTGTCCTTGATTGCAGGGTAAGAGTCTGGTGTCGGGAGTCAGGGTTTCCAGCTGCAGCTCATTCACCATAATCACCTCAGCCTTCCCTAAGACCAGTCAAACTTACCACTCATACGTCCAGATCATAGTCAAGACGACCATATATTTGAGACCTGACTCCTGCCTCCGCTTCACTCCTGCCACCACCATCCCTGCTCTCCCACTACCCGGACCTCTCTTTTGGACTCTGCAGTTCACTAGGAGCAAATTTTTTTACCACACCTGCCCTGACCTGGATCTGTTACCCTCCTGTAACCTGGACTTGCTCTTCCCTATTGGCCCAAACCTGGACTGTGGGCGACTCAAATAAACCTGTTAAACCTTCTCTTGCTTGGTGTACTTGTCTGCATTTTGAGTTTCTAATACTGGTAAATCATAACAGTATAGTCCGGCCATCATGAACCCAGCAGACAGTAGCTTAGATACCAGAGTGCCTCAAATTGATTCACCATGTGTGGGGCATTTTACTTGGCCAACATGATACCCTGTTTAAGACGATTGCTGAGGACAGTCAGGTGCTGCTTAATCAGGTTCGTACTCATGATGATGTCTGCCCTTACTACCCTTTTGGCCAGATCAGAGAGCCTTTTGTTCCTGCTCCAGAAAGCTTTCCTGTGAACATGGGAACCTGTGGCGATTTTTGACTCAATGCTGGTTAGTGTTTGAACAACAGCCCCTCACCTACGCCTCAGAAAGGACCGTATTTCCTACCTTATCAACTCTACTAGCGGTTCACGCTTCGTGCCTGAGGATCCCGCGGTCTGGGAGAATCAGTCGGACATTGCAACACGTTGCCTTCACCACTGAGATGAGAAGGTTTTGACCACCCGTACGAGGCAAGGAGGCTGCGAAACGGTTGTTTCTCTTCGGCAGGGGAGCTCGCAGTGTGGCGGAGATGGCAGTGGGGTTTCGGACTTTGCTTGGCAGTGGTGGATTTGGAATGACAGTGCCCAAAGAGTGTTCATCAATGCTTTGTCTGAGACTTTAAAAGATGGGTGGTGTCATATGATGAATCGCCTACGCTGGATAATCTTATTTCACTCACACCATCAGTTGGATAATGTTCCAGGTTGGGGAGCGCCGCCGGGAGAGGGAGTGTTAGTTACAAGCAACCTGTCTGTCATCAACAAACTCCTTCCCACATCTTCCCCTACGGAAGCCGTATCTTCCCGTCGATCTTTGAGCACTTGAACAAAGCCATGGAGGTGGGTGCGTGCACGGTTGTCCTCAGAGGGCGTGCACGTCGCATTCAGGCTTTCGGGTCTGCCTGGCCTGTTAATGAAGCTGGTCATTTGCGTTCCTTCCTGCCTGCCCAGTTTAAGCGTCGGGAAAAGGGCGGCTCATCATTAATTGGGAGAAGGTTTTGGTGGGCGAACGTGATTCTTCCTCTTCTTCGCACATTCTGCTCCAGGCATCCCTCCAGTGGCAGTTCCAGAATCTCTCTGTTAGTAGCTGATTGACTCTGGTGCAATGACTTTTGGATAGAAAGTGGGCTCAACAAATGGATTTGAGACTGTTCCTATGGACTGTCCGCTGCAGGCTAAGGAGGTCTGAATGGACAATTGTTGACCCTTATTACCCATGAACTGTTCTGTTTGTCTTAGAGTGTCGAAATCAGGAGAACATTCAATTCCATATTATCGACTGCCCTAGGCCCACTCTGGTCCTTGGTATCCCCTGGCTCATAAGACACAATTCACACATTGATTGGGTGACAGGTAGAATTGTTTCATGGAGCACATTTTGTCATGTGTGTGTTTGTGTTCTCTGACTCCTGCCAGTACTGTGCCTCGACCTCCTGGAGTGTGGATCTTTCTAATGTTCCTGGCGTGTGTGTCATGACCTGGCATCCGTTTTCTGCAAACAGAGCTACTTCTCTTCCTCCTCACCGACCCTTACGACTGTGTGCCCATTGACCTCCAGCCACGAGCCCCGCTCCCCAGCAGTCGCCTGTACAATCTCTCCGGCCGGAGGCGGAGGCTGTGGGAGAACCCCCATTCGGGACTCCTTGGCGGCAGGTATTGTACGTCTTCACTTGTCACCTGTAGAGGCGGGATTCTTTTTTGTTGCTCAGAAGGATAAGACCCTCAGACCCTGTGATTACCGTGGACAACAACATCTGCATTAAGAACAGTATTCTCTGCCTTTGATTAATTCTGCTTTTTTCCCTCCTTGTGGTGCTGCCATCTTTACGAAACTGGATCACAGAGCCGTATCACCTGGTGCGATTACGTAAGGCAGTAAAATGGAGGGCTGCCTTCCAACACACCCTTGGGACATTTTGGTATCTGGTTATTGCCTTTTGGGTTTGTCTAATGCCCTGCTGTTTGCCTGGTACCAAGTCAATGATGTCCTTTGGGACATGTTGAATCGGTTTGTTTTTTGTCTATCTGGATGATATCTTGATTTTTCTCAGAGTCCTCCCAGGAACATGTAAGACTGCATGTCATGGGTGTTGCAAAGGTTGTTGGAGAACAAACTGTTTGTGAAGATGGAGAAATGTGAATTTCATGTGCTCTGAGACCTCTTTTTTGGGTTACATCATCGCTCAGGGGAGTTGCGGATGGACCCAGCTAAGATCTCTGCTGTCACTTGGACCACAGCCCAGCCTCACCATAAACAACTGTGGATTTTCTGGGGTTTGCGAACTTCTCAGGAGGTTCATCAGGACTACAGCGCCCATTGCGTGCTCCTCTGTCTCACCTCCATCTCACGACCGTTGGAATGAAGGAGGGGCGAATCAGCGTTGAAGAACTGAAGCATCGCTCGCCTCGGCTCCCATTCTGATGCAGCCGGACCCGACCGCCAGTTTGTAGCATTGGAGATGGATGCATCCGACACTGGGGTAGGTGCGGGGTGTTGTCTGGCGTTCTCCTGAAGATAACAAGCTGCATCCCTGTGCTTTTCTCTCAAACTTTCTCAGGCAGAAGGAATTATGATGTTGGCAATCGTGAACTGCTCGCCGTTAAGCTGGCTCTCGGTGGCGACATTGGTTTGGAGGGCGGAACAGCCCCTTCATCGTTTGGGCCGGATCGCAAGTCTGGCTTTACCTCCAGTCAGCCCGAAGCAGCTCAACCCCGTCAAACCGGTGGGCACTATTTTGGAGATTCAAATTTTCTCTGTCTTACCGTCCTGGGTCGCAACGTCAAACTTACAGCCGCCCTGTCTCGTATTCCATTCGGCTGTTGATACTGGTAGTAACCCTGAACCCATTTTGCCTCCTACCTGCAGTATTGCAGTGCGTCACATGTGACATGTTGAGGGGATTGTTAGACAGGCTCAACATCATCCAGCTGACCCTGGGAGGAGTCACTCTAACAGATGTTTGGCCACAAGTCTGCTCGCTCCAGGTACTTCAGTGGAAACCCACTCGTCTCCCACTACCTGTCACCCTGGGTTGTGGACCACTTGACATGGCGCGGAGTTCTGGTGGGCCACGGTGGGTGACCTCGAACCTTCATTGCTGCTTGTACAGTATGTGCCGCAGTAAGAACTTCACCCAGGCCAGCGCTGGTCATCGGCCTCTACTATACCCAGCCGGCCCTGGTCGCATATCGCTATGGATTTTGTCACTGGACTTCCCCACTCGTCTGGAAAGACTGTAATTCTTCACAGTGATTGATCGTTTTTCTAAAGTTACGCTCATTTTTTGGCCTAACTCAACTGCCCACTGCCAGAGGGCGGCTGATATTTTGGTTGAACATGTGTTCCATCTTTTGGTCTACCCACGGATATTGTCTCTGACAGGGTCCCCAGTTTGTCTCCCAGGTGTGGAAAGCTTTCTGTAAAGCTTTGGCCCCACATCCAGCCTGTCCTCTGGATATCACCCCCAGACCAACCGGGCAAGCAGGAAGGCCGAACCAGGAGATGGGACCGCTCTTCGCTGTATTGCAGGGTCCTAACCCTGGGTCATGGAGCTCCATGCTCCCCTGGGTGGAATATGCTCACTTAACACCTTGACTACTTCTTCTCTGGTTTGTCTCCTTTTCATGTGCTCTGAGTTATCGCTCCCTGTTCCTTCTCAAGAGGAGGGAACTGGCGAGTACCACGGTGCAGTCCCACTGTGCGCCGCTGCTTCCAAGGTCTGGAGAGGAAAGCCAGGGTAGCTCTGTCCCGAGCTTCGGCGTACATGCAGAGGCAAGCCAACCGTCACCGGTCCCAGGCTCCCGGTTACTCTCCTGAGTCCAAGAGAGTATGGCTGAAGTCAGGACCTTCCATTGAAGGTGGAGTCTAAGAAGATGACCTTCAGTTTATGGGACCGTTCAAGATACTGTCTATTGTTAACCCCCTGCTAAGTTCAAGCCAGCTTCCTGCCTCCCTACGGGTTCATTCCCACCCCTTTCATGTTTCCCAGATTAAGCCTGTGTCGATTCAGCCCTCTGTGCCCGCCCTCTGAATCCCCTCCTCCAGCCCAGGATCGTGGGTGAGGTCAGTCTACACTGTCCGGCGACTTCTGGATGTTACTTGCCCGAAGTCGTGGTTTCCAGTACCTGGCAGGTGGATTGGGAGGGTTATGGTCTGAGGAGCGTTCCTGGGTGCCCAGGGAGCTTCATTGTGGATCCTGCTCTGGTCCAGGAGTTTCATAGATTGCAGCCCGATAAAACCCCGTCCCTACAGCCGCCAGGTGGCGTCCCGTGGGGGGGAGTACTGTTAGGCCTACCTTTTGCTAGGTAGCTCTCTCTCTGCTCTCTCCCTCCCCTCTGTCTGTTCATGATTGCAGGAGTGAAGTCTGGTAATGCGGGAGTCAGGGTTCCAGCTGACTCATTCACCATAATCACCTCAGCCTTTAAGACCGGTCAAACTTAACACTCCTTCGTCAGATCATAGTCAAGACGACCATATATTTGGAACCTATTTCCTGCCTCCACTTCCCACTCCTACCCACCACCATCCTGCTCTCACTACCGGACCTCTCTTTTGGACTCACCACGGACACTAGGACATTACGGTACCACACCTGCCTGACCTGGATCTGGTACCTCCCTGTAACCTGGACTTGCTCTTCTATTGACCCAAACCTGGACTATTGAACATTTTAAATAAACCATATTAAACCTTCTCTGGCTTGGGTGTACTTGTCTGCATTTTGGTTCTAATACTGGTAAATCATAACACAATTTGGTGTGTTTGTTGTTTATGTGAATTCTTGGTTGGTGAGCG
>NW_025539282.1:0-13808 GCF_020615455.1 Coregonus clupeaformis
AGTTCTTTAAAGTTAAAAGTTGTACTATTAAGGTGAAGTGTGTATACTTAGCCTACACATTCACACCTTTCCAATTCAATGACGTGGGAAACAAAGCTGAAACCTCCGGCTTTTTAAACCTCCTTTTTATTTTTTTTCAGCGGGGAGATCAAAATGAGCGGAACGGATGCAGTTGGCGACGGCCTTCAATTGGAGGAATACCAATAAACGGAGGGATTCAAGGCCTGCAATCAATTTGTAATCAGACAGAGTTCAAGAGCATGCAGGCCGAATTTGACCAACGCAGCAGATGGAAACACACTGTCAACAGGGTAACCATTGTCCCATATCGTCAGAAACTATAAAAACAAATATGACAACAATTACACAGTAAAAGAATATGACTGCTACTGTTGATGAGGATAATACAATGATAGTATATCATCTAACCATTATACTGTAGTATACCGTGACTATTATCTAGTGCTGAGCGATTATAACCAACTGATTCTGGGTTTTTCTCTGTGAGCTCAATGCACACATTGCGCAGTTTTTAGAGATAAATCAGATCAAGCCCAGACTGTGCGATGTAGTAGGGAGTTGTAGTTTTCAACAGGCCAATATTCTACATAGTTTAGCGCAGAAAACTTGTAATTAACTACAATGACCATAATCCATTACGCTCCTACTTGTCCGGTCTGTGTTTCTTTTAAGACTGCTATGTAAAAGAAGACAGAAGAATGCTGATAGAGGAATTGAGAGCAGTTGCTCCATGAGGTATCTCTACCTGAAAAAACATGATTTAAAATGATTGATAGTTGGTATTCAGCAGTCATAAAAGTATGCCTTACTTTGAAGAACTACAGCACAGGCAGCATCTCTATAAAGATGAGATGACTTGGAATTTAATAATAAAGTCATCAAATAAAGCAAATGTATTATACACAACTGAAATATTTTAGTAAAGTAATGTCAATAAATGATGGTTAAGTCACTGCCATCATGGGACTTTTATTAATTGTTATATTCTGTGTTGTTACAGCATTCAACCCACATAATGCATAGCGCATTTAATGTTAAAAATTAATCGAAAACAAAATGCGTGATTATTTTTTAACAACCTAACTGAAACCGAGCCGACCTCAAAAAGCACTAATCGCTCAGCACTAGTATTATCATAACAGCCATAATGTCTATGAAGACATAGGTTTAGATTGATACTGATGGGAATTCTAGGGCCATAAACAGATGATTTTACCCCTATCCATGAATTCAATCACTGTGAAGGCAATCAATCTCTCAGTGGCTTTCCACCTTCTCTAAAAAGGCCTTCCAACCTACCACCCTCCATCCCTTCAAGGTGGAGGGTGGTAGCTCCTGAGTGGCGCAGTGGTCTAAGGCACTGCATCGCAGTGCAAACTGTGCCACTAGAGATCCTGGTTCGAATCCAGGCTCTGTCGCAGCCGGCCGCGACCGGGAGACCCCATGGGGGCGGCGCACAATTGGCCCAGCTCGTCCAGGGTAGGGGAGGGAATGGTCGGCAGGGATGTAGCTCAGTTGATAGAGCATGGCGTTGTGCAACGCCAGGGTTGTGGGGTTCGATTCCCACGGGGGGCAAGTATAAAAAAAAAAAGATATGTATTCACTAACTGTAAGTCGCTCTGGATAAGAGCGTCTGCTAAATGACTAAAATGTAAATGTATGTGATTACTGCTCTGGAGTGACAGGCCTTGACAGATGACACTGTATAGATAAGGAATCATTGAGTGTGGGGGAATGGGTCTCAAACTCTCAAAATCCACAGCCCTGTCCACCATATTGGTCTTCTCACCAGTCTACTCAGATCTGTGATTACCTCAAGAAGAAACGAGGAAAGAAACAGAAGAGCAATAGGAAAAGGATATGCCTTTTCTTAGGACTCGCTACAACTTTCAGCTACAACACATTGATTGTCTAAGACCACGCAATCTGCAAGGGAATTCTCTCCAATTCACCTGTCCATGTGGATTATCGTCACACAACAACTGGGAATTGGGTTCACCAGTGGTACACACATCACAGGCCGTCCTCGTCCTGTCTTCTGTAACGATTGTGCAATTACAATTCTCCTGATGATGATTATTAAGTCATTTAACAGACCTCTTATTGAGGGCAGCTAACAATGCATGCAATTATTTAGAATGTGGCGCCTGACAGTTGCCAGGGATTACATGTAGGCCTTTTCCTGTGTGAAAACACTGACACCAGATACTGGTCATTGCTATGCTAAAGACCAGCACTGCTACCCACAACTGTTATTCAATGCATATTATGCATAGGATGGTTAATTCAGATGATTCTGCAGCTAGATAGGCTTTGAGCCACAATGTTTAGCATGATAGTCAGAATAAAGGCAGTGGCATAACTGCTATGCCTGTGCAAGCTATAGCTCTTTAATCTATTTCTACATTTTAATCGATGAAACAATCCTTTTTGACTTTACATTATTCATATTGGTATTGTATGTGAAAGACTAAAGCCCACTCCCTATGCAAACTACCTTAGCAAAGACACTGCATAACATTAAAGGATAGCATCCAAACCCCCCTTCCATAACAGTGAAGACCATCTAACCCCCCCCAGAAACTCGTCAGGGGGTGTCTCCCTTCCCTCTCTCTGATCATCATGGAGGACTAATGGAGTGGAAGGGTCCACAGGTGCAGCCAAATAGGGGTGTGTCGTCATAATGGTGCCCTCTGATCAATTATGGCTGGCTGCTGCTCGGCAACCATACATATTTCATGACCGTCAGTGGGTGTCGGCACTAGGCAGTCTACCCTCTCCTGTCCCTTCCCCCCAACCCAGCCCAAGCCTTTTCTTCCCTGGACAGATGAAAGGGAGGCTTGACTTGTTGGCGCTGCGCGTCAATTAGCTCCCATTATGGAGGAATCACTACAGCAAGGTGCTAGCTGGTGCTAGCTAGTTCTTCCCCAGGCTATGGGGGTTCTCCTGCTAGCTATCTTCTTGGTCTTGTCTTTGTGTGTGTGTAGGGTGTGTATATATTGAGTGTATGTGCATTAATATGCTATGGGCCTGTGCTAACATTTGGATCAATAGGAGATCTAACAAGCTGCACTAATATTGTATGGTTTAGATGGATGTGCAAAACGGTTTTTGATGTTTTTTGCAACTAAAGGAAATACTTGTTTTACCACTTTTAATAGGATTAGGATAAATCAGATGATAATAATTGTGAACATTTACAATCTGTATCTATAAATACGATTATTGGCAGCTATGCTATACTTCTTTCATATCAACATATCAATATCTTTTAAATAATTTTACAATATCTAAAAAATTTAAATATATGATAATTTTCTCTCCATGTCAAAGTGAATGTTTGAAAATAGACACACACAATTCCATGCATTGAGTAGCACACGGCACACTTTCTTTGTCCCTTAATCACTTTACTGTACCTCAGTGGCAGGGAACAATCAACTCAATGAACGCTCCAATCGCTCTGCTGTGATTGGTCCAAGTTTCCATGGTGGAGGTCAGTCTTTTCCCATTTTGAGCCTGGAAAAAGAGTATCCTTCATTGAACAAACATAAGCTTATTTTTTTACAATGTCTGCCTCGTGAATTATGTCTAATTCACTGCAGAAGTCTTTTTGGTTCAAGGGGTGCATTGACACTGCAATTATGGTGGGGGGAGGGAGGGAGAAATGGGGGTGCGGGGTAGTGTGTGCTGGAGGCACTTGGATTGAAGCCTATTTGAAAATGCTGTGGCAGTATTCTGGCTCCGCCCAGTCTCTCTTTTTTTGAAGGGATGCCAGACGTCTATTGCTGTCATACCCGGTCCATAGACTGCTTAACCAATAAGTAATATTGTAATTGGGTGAACTATCCCTTTATTAAATTAGCTTAATTTCTCAGATATCAAATCATATTTCAACAAAATAATGTTTACGAATGCTCATCTTATCTGTTTCGAACTACAGAAACGATTTCAGAACAATCTGAGATGGTTGGTGTTGAAATACTATTTATTTTGCTTTTTTAGACAGAACAACCCCTATATGAATTCTATCTACTTTTGAAACACATGTTGTGCCCTAGAAACGAATATATAACACGGTAAAGACATTAGTTTATTAAATAAGCTAAAATGTTGATACGAATACCTGTCATTGGAATTACAAAGTCATTAATCGAATATTAGGTTTCTACATTGTGTAAAAACACTATTTTCCTATTGAGATGCATTACGTTGAAAGTTGTACGCCATCTCTTTAAAAACATCAGGTTAGTGCTAAAGACATGCAAGAAATCCATATGTTCTTAATGAGGGAGTCTGGTGCATGAATTCTGTAAATGTCAACCTCCTAAGCAGAATGTACAGGTCATAATATAGGATCTTAATTTGATCACTTTTGTTGCTGAGAATTTTCTTGCACAGCAGGACCCTGTCTTTTAAAGATAATTTGTAAAAATCAAAATAACTTCACAGATCTTCATTGTAAAGGGTTTAAACACTGTTTCGCATGCATGTTCAATGAACCATAAACAATTAATGAACATGCACCTGTGGAACAGTCGTTAAGACACTAACATCTTACAGACGGTAGGCAGTTAAGGTCACAGTTATGAAAACTTAGGACACTAAAGAGGCCTTTCTAGTGACTCTGAAAAACACTAAAAAGAAAAAATGCCCAGGGTCCCTGCTCATCTGCGTGAACGTGCCTTAGGCATGCTGCAAGGAGGCATGAGAACTGCAGATGTGGCCAGGGCAATAAATTGCAATGTCCGTACTGTGAGACGCCTAAGACAGCGCTACAGGGAGACAGGACGGACATCTGATCGTCCTCGCAGTGGCAGACCATGTGTAACAACAGCTGCACAGGATCGGCACATCCGAACATCACACCTGCGGGACAGGTACAGGATGGCAACAACAACTGCCAGAGTTACACCAGGAACGCACAATACCGCCATCAGTGCTCAGACTGTCCGCAGTAGGTTGAGAGAGGCTGGACTGAGGGCTTGTAGGCCTGTTGTAAGACAGGTCCTTACCAGACATCACCAGTAAGAACGTCACCTATGGGCACAAACCCACCGTCACTGGACCAGACAGGACTGGCAAAAAGTGCTCTTCACTGACGAGTCGCGGTTTTGTCTCACCAGTGGTGATAGTTGGATTCACATTTATCGTCGAAGGAATGAGTGTTACACCGAGGCCTGTACTCTGGAGCGGGATCGATTTGGAGGTGGAGGGTCTGGGGCAGTGTGTCACAGCATCATCGGACTGAGCTTGTTGTCATTGCAGGCAATCTCAACGCTGTGCGTTACAGGGAAGACATCCTCCTCCCTCATGTGGTACCCTTCCTGCAGGCTCATCCTGACATGACCCTCCTGCATGACAATGCCACCAGCCATACTGCTCGTTCTGTGCGTGATTTCCTGCAAGACAGGAATGTCAGTGTTCTCTACCATGGCTAGCGAAGAGCCGGATCTCAATCCCATTGAGCACGTCTGGGACCTGTTGGATCGGAGGGTGAGGGCTAGGGCCATTCCCTGCAAAAATGTCCAGGAACTTGCAGGTGCCTTGGTGGAAGAGTGGGGTAACATCTCACAGCAGGAACTGGCAAATCTGGTGCAGTCCATGAGGAGGAGATGCAGCTGGTGGCCACACCAGATACTGACTGTTACTTTTGATTTTAACCTCCCCTTTATTCAGGGACACATTATTCAATTTCTGTTAGTCACATGTCTGTGGAACTTGTTGAGTTTATATTCAAGGTTTAAAAAGGCATCTAAAATGTGTAATTCCACTTTAAAATATCAGACTTGATTTGCCCTAACGAAAAATGTATCAACCCATACAAAACATTTCCATTAATTATAATCCACATAATAATTCACATTTCCTGATGCTGCAGGATTATTTTCCTGCTGTAGCAAACTGGCTCAAATGAAGATCCCACATCTGTTTCCTCCTCTATTCTCCAACATTCGGAAAGTATTCAAACCCCTTTTTCCACATTTTGTTACGTTACAGCCTTATTCTAAAATCAGTTAAATAAATAAAAAATCCTCATCAATCTACATACAATACCCCACAATGACAAAGCAAAAAAATAGTTTTAGACATTTTGCAAATGTATTAAAAAATTAAAACAGAAATACCTTATTTACATTGTATTCAGACCTTTTGCTTTGAGACTTGAATTTGAGCTCAGGTGCATCCTGTTTCCATTGATTATCCTTGAGATGTTTCCCACAACTTGATTGGAGTCCACCTGTGGTAAATTCAATTGATTGGACATGATTTGGAAAGGCACACACCTGTCTATATGGTCCCACAGTTGACAGTGCATGTCAGAGCAAAAACCAAGCCATGAGGTCGAAGGAATTGTCCGTGAGAGCTCAGAGACAGGATTGTGTCGAGGCACAGATCTGGAGAAGGGTACCAAAAAAATTTCTGCAGAATTTAAGGTCCCCAAGAACACAGTGGCCTCCATCATTCTTAAATGGAAGAAGTTGGAAACCACCAAGACTCTTCCTAGAGCTGGCCACCCGGCCAAACTGAGCAATCGGGGGAGAAGGGCCTTGGTCAGGGAGGTGACCAAGAACCCGATGGTCACACAGACAGCGCTCCAGAGTTCCTCTGTGGAGATGCGAGAACCTTCCAGAAGGACAACCATCTCTGCAGCACTCCACCAATCAGGCCTTTATGGTAGAGTGGCCAGATGGAAGCCACTCCTCAGTAAAAGTGACGACAGCCCGCTTGGAGTTTGCCAAAAGGCACCTAAAGACTCTCAGCCCATGAGAAACAAGATTATCTGGTCTGAGAATAAAGCAGGAGGCACCAGTGACTCTGTCAATAAAAAAAGAGGTCAGATAACGCAGATGCTAAGCTACAGGACTGTTTTGCCAGCACAGATAGCATTGACGAGTACACCACATCAGCCACTGGCTTCATCAAAATGTGCATCGATGACGTCGTCCCCACAGTGACCGTACGTACATACCCCAACCAGAAGCCATGGATTACAGGCAACATCCGCATTGAGCTAAAGGGTAGAGCTGTCGCTTTCAAGGAGCGGGACTCTAATCCGGAAGCCCGCTATGCCCTCTGACGAACCATCAAACAGGACTAAGATTGAATCGTACTACACCGGCTCCAACACTCGTCGGATGTGGCAGGGCTTGAAAACTATTACAGACTACAAAGGGAAGCACAGCCGCAAACTGCCCAGTGACACAAGCCTACAAGACGAGCTAAATCACTTCTATGCTCGCCCGAGGCAAGCAACACTGAATCATGCCATGAGAGCACCAGCTGTTCCGGGATGACTATGTTGATCACGCTCTCCGTAGCCGATGTGAGTAAGACTTTTTAAGCAGATCAACAATCACAAGGCCGCAGGGCCAGACGGATTACCAGGACGTGTACTCCGAGCATGCGCTGACCAACTGGCAAGTGTCTTCACTGACATTTTCAACATGTCCCTGACTGAGTCTGTAATACCAACATGTTTCAAACAGACCACCATAGTCCCTGTGCCCAAGGACACTAAGATAACCTGCCTAAATGACTACCGACCTGTAGCACTCACGTCTGTAGCCATGAAGTGCTTTGAAAGGCTAGTCATGGCTCACATCAACACCATTATCCCAGAAACCCTAGACCCACTCCAATTTGCATACCGCCCCAACAGATCCACAGATGATGCAATCTCTATTGCACTCCACACTGCCCTTTCCCATCTGGACAAAGAGGAACACCTACGTGAGAATGCTATTAGTTGACTACAGCTCAGCGTTCAACACCATAGTGCCCCTCAAAGCTCATCACAATGCTAAGGATCCTGGGACTAAACACCTCCCTCTGCAACTGGATCCTGGACTTCCTGACGGGCCGCCCCCAGGTGGTAAGGGTAGGTAACAACACATCTGCCACGCTGATCCTCAACAGCGGGGCCCCTCAGGAGTGCGTGCTCAGTCCCCCTCCTGTACTCCCTGTTCACCCATGACTGCATGGCCAGGCACGACTCCAACACCATCATTATGTTTTCCGATCGACACAACAGTGGTAGGCCTGATCACAGACAACGATGAGACAGCCTATAGGAGGAGATCAGAGACCTGGCTGTGTGGTGCCAGGATAACAACCTCTCCCTCAACGTGATCAAGACAAAGGAGATGATTGTAGGACTAGAGGGAAAAAAAGATGACTGAGCACACCCCCATCCTCATCAACAGGGCTGTAGTGGAACAGGTTTCTGGGATAATGGTGTTGATGTGAGACATGACCAGCCTTTCAAAGCACTTCATGGCTACAGACGTGAGTGCTATGGGTCGGAAGTCATTTAGGCAGGTTATCTTAGTGTTCGTGGGCACAGGGACTATGGTGGCCTGCTTGAAACATGTTGGTATTACAGACTCAGTCAGGGACATGTTGAAAATGTCAGTGAAGACACTTGCCAGTTGGTCAGCGTATGCTTGGAGTACACGTCCTGGTAATCCATCTGGCCTTGTGAATGTTGATCTGCTTAAAAGTCTTACTCACATTGGCTATGGATGTTAGGCCTACTGCTGCTAGGTAGCTCTCTCTCTGCTCTCTCCCTCCCCTCTGTCTGTCCTTGATTGCAGGAGTGAAGTCTGGTGTGCGGGAGTCAGGGTTCCAGCTGCAGCTCATTCACCATAATCACCTCAGCCTTTAAGACCCGGTCAAACTTACCACTCATCGTCAGATCATAGTCAAGACGACCATATATTTGGAACCTGACTCCTGCCTCCGCTTCACTCCTGCCACCACCATCCTGCTCTCCACTACCGGACCTCTCTTTTGGACTCACCACGGACACTAGGACATTACGGTACCACACCTGCCCTGACCTGGATCTGTTACCCTCCCTGTAACCTGGACTTGCTCTTCCCCTATTATTGGAAACCTGGACTATTGAACATTTTAAATAAACCTGTTAAACCTTCTCTGGCTTGGTGTACTTGTCTGCATTTGGGTTCTAATACTGGTAAATCATAACAGTATGATCTGACCATCATGAACCCAGCAGACAGTAGCTTGAGATACCACCCCAGAGTGCACTCAAATTTGGACTGCCATAGCCAATCAGGGCATTTTACTTGGCCAACATGATACCCTGTTTAAGACGATTGCCGAGGACAGTCAGGTGCTGCTTAATCAGGTTCAATTACTCACCAATCAAGTGTCTGCCCTTACTACCCCCTTCAGCCCAGATCAGAGAGCCTTTGTTCCTGCTCCAGAGCGCTATGACGGGAACATGGGAACCTGTCGGCGATTTTTGACTCAATGCTCGTTAGTGTTTGAACAACAGCCCCTCACCTACGCCTCAGAAAGAGCCCGTATGCCTACCTTATCAACTCTACTAGCGGTTCCGCTCGTGCCTGGGGATCCGCGGTCTGGGAGAGTCAGTCAGACATTTGCAACGCTTACGTTGCCTTCACCACTGAGATGAGGAAGGTTTTGACCACCCCGTACGAGGCAAGGAGGCTGCGAAACGGTTGTTTTCTCTTCGGCAGGGGCTCGCAGTGTGGCGGAGATGGCAGTGGAGTTTCGGACTTTAGCAGCAGTGAGTGGTTGGAATGACGAGGCATTACAAGGAGTGTTCATCAATGCTTTGTCTGAGACTTTAAAAGATGAATTGGTGTCATATGATGAATCGCCTACGCTGGATAATCTTATTTCACTCACCATCAGGTTGGATAATCGGATTCGGGAGCGTCGGGAGAGGAGTGTTAGTTCCAAGCAACCTGTCTGTCATCAACAAACTCCTCCCCGCATCTTCCCTACGGAGAAAGCCGTGTCTTCCCGAGTCGATACAAGGAGCACTGAACCCGAGCCATGGAGGTGGGTGGTGCACGGTTGTCCTCAGAGGAGCGTGCACGTCGCATTCAGGCTCGGGGTCTGCCTGTAGATTGTGGAGAAGCTGGTCATTTTCGTTCCTTCCTGCCCAGTTCGGTCCGGGGAAAGGGCCGGCTCATCATTAATGGGAGAAGTTTTGGTGAGCCGAGCAGCGGATTCTTCCTCTTCTCCCGCATTCTGCTCCAGGCATCCCTCCAGTGGCAGTTCCAGAATCTCTCTGTTAGTGCGCTGATTGACTCTGGTGCAGACGAAAGCTTTTTGGATAGAGAGGGCTCAACAAATGGATTTGGAGACTGTTCCTATGGACTGTCCGCTGCAGGCTAAGGGTCTGAATGGACAATTGTTGACCCATATTACCCATCAGACTGTTCCTGTTTGTCTTAGAGTGTCGGGAAATCATCAAGGAGAACATTCAATTCCATATTATCGACTGCCCACAGACCCCTCTGGTCCTTGGTATCCCCCCTGGCTCATAAGACACAATCCACACATTGATTGGGTGACAGGTAGAATTGTTTCATGGAGCACATTTTGTCATGTGAATTGTTTGTGTTCTGCTCTCTGACTCCTGCCAGTACTGTGCCTCGACCTCCACTGGAGTCCATGGATCTTTCTAATGTTCCTGACGTGTATCATGACCTGGCATCCGTTTTCTGCAAACACAGAGCTACTTCTCTTCTCCCTCCTCACCGGCCTTACGACTGTGCTATTGACCTCCAGCCAGGAGCCCCGCTCCCCAGCAGTCGCCTGTACAGCATCTCTCCCGGCCGGAGACGGAGGCTATGGAGAACCTACATTCGGGACTCCTTGGCGGCAGGTATTATGCGTCCCTTCCTCCGTCACCTGTAGGAGCGGGATTCTTTTTGTTGCTAAGAAGGATAAGACCCTCAGACCCTGTATTGATTACCGTGGACTTAACAACATCACCATTAAGAACAAGTATTCTCTGCCTTTGATTAATTTCTGCTTTTCCCCTCCTTCATGGTGCTACCATCTTTACGAAACTGGATCTACGAAATGCGTATCACCTGGTGCGCATTCGAAAGGTGATGAATGGAAGACTGCCTTCAACACACCCTTGGGACATTTTGAGTATCTGGTTATGCCTTTTGGGTTGTCTAATGCCCCTGCTGTTTTTCAGGCACTAGTCAATGATGTCCTTCGGGACATGTTGAATCGGTTTGTTTTTTGTCTATCTGGATGATATCTTGATTTTCTCAGAGTCCTCCCAGGAACATGAACTGCATGTGCGCCAGGTGTTGCAAAGGTTGTTGGAGAACAAACTGTTTGTGAAGATGGAAATGTGAATTTCATGTGTCTGAGACCTCTTTTTTGGGTTACATCATCGCTCAGGGGAGTTGCGGATGGACCCAGCTAAGAGTCTCTGCTGTCACGGACTGGCCAGCCTCTACCCGCAAACAACTTCAACGATTTCTGGGGTTTGCGAACTTCTATAGGAGGTTCATCAAGGACTACAGCCGCATTGCGGCGTCCTCACCGCTTCACTCCATCTCACGACCGTTCGCTTGGAATGAAGGGGGCCGAATCAGCGTTCGAAGAACTGAAACATCGCGCTCGGCTCCCATTCTGGAGTGCAGCCGGACCCCCGACCGCCAGTTTGTCGTGGAGGTGGATGCATCCCGACACTGGGGTAGGTGCGGATGTTGTCCAGCGTTCTCCTGAAGATAACAAACTGCATCCCTGTGCTTTTTCTCTCAAGGAAACTTTCTCAGGCAGAGGAATTATGATGTTGGCAATCGTGAACTGCTCGCGCCATTGCTGGCTCTCGAGGAGTGTTGGCGACATTGGTTGGAGGGGGCGGAACAACCCCTTCATCGTTTGGACGGATCATAAGAATCTGGCTTACCTCCAGTCAGCGAAGCAGCTCAACCCCCGTCAAGCCAGGTGGGCACTATTTTTGGGAGATTCAATTTTTCTCTGTCTTACCGTCCTGGGTCACGCAACGTCAAGCCTGACGCTGTCCCGGTGTTCATTCGGCTGTTGATACTGGTAGTAACCCTGAACCCATTTTTGCCTCCCTACCTGCAGTATTGCGGTCGTCACATGTGACATCGAGGGGATTGTTAGACAGGCTCAACTATCATCAAGCTGACCCTGGGAGGGGTCCCTCCTAAACCGGATGTTTGTCCCTGAGTCTGCTCGCTCCCAGGTACTTCAGTGGGCTCACTTTCGTCTCCCCTTACCTGTCACCCTGGAGTTTCGCGGACCCTTGACTTTGTGCGACGGAAGTTCTGGTGGGCCACGATGAGAGGCGGACACTCGAGCCTTCATTGCTGCTTGTACGGTATGTGCACGAAGTAAGAACTCCACCCAGGCCAGCGCTGGTCATCTACGACCTCTACCTATACCCAGCCGGCCCTGGTCGCATATCGCTATGGATTTTGTCACTGGACTTCCCCCCTCGTCTGGAAAGACTGTAATTCTTACGGTGATTGATCGTTTTCTAAGTTCGCTCATTTTTTGGCCCTACCTAAACTGCCCACTGCCAGAGAGACGGCTGATATTTTGGTTGAACATGTGTTCCGCTCATGGTCTACCCACGGATAATGTCTCTGACAGGGTCCCCAGTTTGTCTCCCAGGTGTGGAAAGCTTTCTGTAAAGCTTTGGGCATTACATCCAGCCTGTCCTCTGGATATCACCCCCAGACCAACGGGCAAGCCGAGAGAGCGAACCAGGAGATGGAGACCGCTCTCGCTGTGTCACAGGGTCTAACCCTGGGTCATGGAGCTCCATGCTCCCCCTGGGTGGAATATGCTCATAACACCTTGACTAACGCTTCCTCTGGTTTGTCTCCTTTTCTGTGTGCTCTGGGTTATCAACCTCCCTGTTCCCTTCTCAAGAGGGAACTGGCGGTACCCTCGGTGCAGTCCCACATGCGCCGCTGCTTTCGGGTGTCTGGAGGAAGGCCAGAGGTAGCTCTGTCCCGGGTCTCGGCGTACATGCAGAGGCAAGCCAACCGTCACCGGTCCCAGGCTCCCGGTTACTCTCTGGTCAAGAGGTATGGCTGAAGTCACGGGACCTTCCATTGAAGGTGGAGTCTAAGAAGATGGCGCCTCGTTTATAGGACCGTTCAAGATACTCGTCTATTGTTAACCCCCTGCGCGGTTAAGCTACAGCTTCCTGCCTCCCTACGGGTTCATTCCACCTTTCATGTTTCCCGATTAAGCCTGTGTCGGTTAGCCCTCTGTGCCCGCCCTCTCGTCCCCCCTCCTCCGCCCAGGATCGTGGGTGGGGGTCCGGTCTACACTGTCCGGCGACTTCTGGATGTTCGCCGCTCGGGGTCGTGGTTTCCAGTACCTGGTGGATTGGGAGGGTTATGGTCCTGAGGAACGTTCCTGGGTGCCCAGGAGCTTCATTGTGGATCCTGCTCTGGTCCGAGAGTTTCATAGGTTACATCCCGATCGCCCGTCGGCCGCCAGGTGGCGTCCCGTAGAGGGGGGTACTGTTAGGCCTACTGCTGCTAGGTAGCTCTCTCTCTGCTCTCTCCCTCCCCTCTGTCTGTCCTTGATTGCAGGAGTGAAGTCTGGTGTGCGGGAGTCAGGGTTCCAGCTGCAGCTCATTCACCATAATCACCTCAGCCTTTAAGACCCGGTCAAACTTTACCACTCATCGTCAGATCATAGTCAAGACGACCATATATTTGGAACCTGACTCCTGCCTCCGCTTCACTCCTGCCACCACCATCCTGCTCTCCCACTACCGGACCTCTCTTTTGGACTCACCACGGACACTAGGACATTACGGTACCACACCTGCCCTGACCTGGATCTGTTACCCTCCCTGTAACCTGGACTTGCTCTTCCCCTATTATTGGAAACCTGGACTATTGAACATTTTAAATAAACCTGTTAAACCTTCTCTGGCTTGGTGTACTTGTCTGCATTTGGGTTCTAATACTGGTAAATCATAACAA
>NW_025539283.1:0-13808 GCF_020615455.1 Coregonus clupeaformis
TTTCTCCACACCTACACCCCTCCTCAAGGGGTGTATTTAAATGAAGAGAGATTGGCCCCAGAGTAGGTGTTATTAGATTTATTGGTCTTGTGAAGATGATGATAAGATTATGTACACAATGTCTTATTAGATTCGTATGATAGCCAGAGATTGCTGAAAGGATGATTGCACATACACACACACAAGAAACACACGCACTCAAACATAACTGAATAGGGGTCACAGAGATTGGAGAGCCTCGGCTCACAGAACACTGAGACTGGATATTTTCCATTTGAGAGAAAAAAATATGAGAATAGGATATCTGATATGGGTCAGTGACCGAACACCCCATATCAGAGGATCCTTCTCTCTCTTTCTCTAGTGATGAGGAGTATTTTGAGGGGTTGAAGAAGAGCAGGGAGCACAGCTCGTAAAGACTTGTTGGGCTTGAGGCGAATGACAGGTAGACTGGTGGAGTGAGAGAAGAGGTGAAATCGACAGGTAGACGGGTGGGAGGAGAGAAGAGGGAACGACAGGCGATGAGAATGGGGTGAGGAAGAGTTTAATGAGGACAGGGATGGGACATGGATGACAGGGGATAGAGGGAAGGCGATAAGGGATGGGATTTATGGATAGGTGATGGCTGGAAAGAGAGACCGAGAGAGAGAATTGGCGAGGGCACTAGAACAACAAGCACTGCCTCACCCTATTGGACTCGGAATTACATAATTTCACTGTTTGAGAGAAAAGCTGGGATGCCCAACCAAGAGAGTGGCTACAGCAGTACTAGATCTTCTGCACAGATCTGAGTCAGACCTTGGGCCTTGACAGGGAATTCAAATGTAAGAAAAAAATGATATGAAAAAAAAGTAAAAGACAACAAAAAAAAAAACAAAAAAAATAATTGACTAAACATCAACACTACAGAACTCCACAAGGCTGTGAACGATTGAGGAGACATGGCAAGAATGGCATTTCTATGCATAAAAGGAACATAAAAAATAACATCCCACTAGGATCTGGTGAAAATACTTTAATAATGTTATATAAATCCTCTCTGGGTGAGGTTGGGGTACTACAAACTAATAATTCACAAAATGGGACAAACACAATGAGAATCTGCAGAGAATAATAAAATATACTTTGGTGTACAACTCAAAACAATAATGCTTATGAGAGATTAGATATAGTAGTATAAAATAGAAAAGAGCTAATTTATAAATCTCACCTTAAAAGGAAGCGAGATAACATTCAATTTCACAAAGAAAAACCGAATGAACTGAGTGAGCAGCTATTAGAGACATTGTAGGAGACCTTGCTTGAGAAGACAGGCTATGTACCTTACTGCCCACAAAATGAGTGTGGAAACGAGCACCTAACCCCCGCCAAAAAGGGGGAAAGAAAACAATTGTGCAAGGAAGAGATAAGAGAGGGGGAACCGAAGGAGTGGTAGGGAGTGTAGAGCGGAGTATAAATGTGGGTGTTGATAAAACTCGTTTTTCTAAATTTAGACAGATAAAGTGCATGTGTCCAGTGAAGTTCTTGGAGGGCCGTAGTAGGGGGATATAGACGGATGACTATAATTCAAATAAAAAATTATCTTGAGAGATAATATGGATGAGGATTTGATTGTGAGGTAGGAGTTCTTGGTCGGGGTGAACAAACGATTGGAGTTCCTGTAGGTTATCACAAATGAGTGTAATATAAAACAACACCTCCGCCCTTCTGCTTCCCGGAGAGATATTTATTCTGTCTGCATTGATGAACTGGGAGAGAACCCAACTGGTTGGACGGGATTTGTACAGTATATCCGAGAGAGCTATAGAGGAAAATGTTATGATGGGATGGGACAGGAATAGAGACTGAACATTAGAGAGTACTATACCCGGAAGGTGGGTGGGGGGTGTGCACGCCCTAAGATAAGGGGAAAAAGTATTTAACAGAAACAATGTGAAAGCTTTCTCATTAAAAAAGAAGAGAGAGGCCTGTAATTTCTATTATAGGCATTACACGCCCAATTATGACAGAAAAAATAATAAAATCAGAAAATCACATTGTAGGATTTATGAATTTATTTAAATATGGTGGAAAATAAGATATAAAAAAGTATTTTGGCTCTGACAATGATATCAACTGGATCATCCAAATGCACTCTAAGCAAAACTTCAGAGTGCTCGAATGTACTGGCTTAAGCAGGGGACAATGGCCTGGCACTGCAGGATTCGGGAAGTTCATGGCGAGAGTGTTATTGATGGTAGGTTTTTGGCGCTACTTCTGGTCCCAGCTCTCTTGGGTGGCAGGATTACTAGGTCCCTGCAGGGAGGTTCTGGGATTTTGGCTCACCGCTCCTGTGATCATTTTGACCTCCACGGAGGTGAGACCCCTTGCATGGAGCCCCGAGATCGAGGGGAGATTTTCAGTTGTATGTTTTCCATTTCCTAATAATTGCTCCGACAGTTGATTTTTCAAACCAAGCTGCTTACTCTTATTGCAGATTCAGTCTTTCCCAGCCTGGTGCAGGTCTACAATTTGTTTTGGGCCTTGGACAGCTTTTGGTCTTGGCCATAGTGGAGTTTGGAGTGTGACTGTTTGGAGGTTGTGGAAGGTTTTATACTGATAAAGTTAAACAGGAAGTAATTATTTATATAGTAATCGAGGGAGGACACAGAGGACCTCTTAAAGAAGAAGTTACAGGTTCAGAAGAGAGCTAGAAATTTGCTTTTGTTTGTAGATTACCAAATATTATTTTAACATTGCAAAAAACATTAAAGATCCTAACAATGTGATTTTTGGATTTTTTTCCTCATTTTGTTGTATAGTTGGGACGTGTAATATGATGAAAATTACAGGCCACTTATTTTTTAAGTGGAGAACTTGACAATTGGTGGTGATAAATACTCCACTGTATGACCACATTAGAGACACATATTTCCCTTCAGATCACATATAGAACTCACAAAGAATTTGAAACAAATTGTAGTGGGATTCTCTGTGAAAAGCCACGCACAGGAGAGAGTTGACCATAACACTACAAGAATCAGCTTTAAAACGTTACCCTTCGGTGAAGTTCATTTATTGCAATATATGACATATGAATAGCCCCAATACACATGTTCCAGTCACAAAGTTGCAGAGAGGTGTGTATTTTATAAACTGTATCTGTGATACGGTAAGAACTGTAGGTGCTCTCCTCTCACCCGTGCTACCTACAGTGTGGTAAATTTGAGAATGACATAATATTGGTCAAGCAAAGTTTGCTGCTATAGAGATATTTTGGTAGATGTGATTATGGTATACTAAAATAATACTTCATAAGTGTAAGTTTTGAAATTAATTATTTGAAGAGTAAATAATGTGGACTTTTAAGACTCTGCAATCCGCCCTGGAGAGAGCTGTTAGGTAGCCACATCCAGACATTCTGCATAATAAAGAGTTTGGTAGATCAGGGTTGGGGTTTGTCTTACCCGCTCCTGGAGTGATTGACCATCATAGCCCTCAATGGGATTAAGGTCTGGGAGTTGGCTGTGGACCAAAATGTGATGTGGTCCCGAGCCACTTAGTTAATTTATCTTATGAAAGGGTGTCATCAAGTGGAACAAAGGTTATGGACACCAAACAGTTATTGGATGGTTGGGAGAAGTGATGGAGGATGTGTTGGTAATTTTATTAGGAAAATTGTGAGTAAGCTCACTTTTGGCTGAGGAAGCAACCCCACACATGAATGGTTAGGAGTTACTGTGGTATGACATGTGGACTGATTAGATAGTAATTCACCTTGTTTTGACAAGATTTTTCGGATACCTAAAAAGAAAGGGATATGTGATAGAAAATGATTTACGAGTAGTCAGGCAAAAGTCAATCCCCTGTACCTTCGGTAATTAGTCTGTGAGTTTTTCTGGAGAGAAGGTTTAGTTTTTGACACCAGGCACTCCAAAAGTCTTCACTCTCACTGTGCCTGGCAGAATTGGCACTCACACGTTGCATTCCTTGAGCAAGCGGCACTGGTGGGCCCGATCCCGCAGGGCTGAATCAACTTTAGGAGAAGGTGGGGATTTTGGGCGAACCTTCACAAGAACCGAATGATGATCGAAAATGGTTAAGATGAAAAGTATTATACAGCAATATCTTGCCGTGAAGTTTTGTGCAAAGCAATGATGAGCATGTGTTTCCTTGCAGGTAAACGATAGATTAACAGAGAGAAGGACAATGATTTCAAGCACCACCCTCCTATTTAAAGCTTTCCAGTCTGTTATTCTAACCTCAATCTGCATGACAGAGTGATTCCCAGCCTTGTCTCGCCAACCCTCACTGTGTTAACGAGTGAATCACTGAAGATGTCATGGTCCTTTTGGTGGAGGGCTGAAATGCAGGGAAATGTTTTTTTGGGGATTAATATATTTTTATGGCAAAGAGGTGATTCTTGCAATTAATGCAATATTGATCACTCTCATAACATTTGGAGTAAAAATTGCATATAAGAACTGAGGCAGCAGGTGATGGAAAATATTTGTGTATTTAAAACTTCTTGATACGACTGTATATAAACACACACACGTGACCAGTGACCCATGACCCCAACAATAGTGCTAGGTAAAAACAATTAAAATAATCCTGATAAACAATATATTACATTGAACACTAACAGGAAAACGTAACATAATCAAACATTGATAAATCCCATATAGAAAATAAATACACAATCACAGTACAAGATGCAGTGGAAAAAGTGGTGCAACAGTGGAGTACAAACATTGGTTGTAAATAATACCAATATTTCAACTGTTTATTATCTTCCCCCTACTATATACTAAACGATTAATTTCTGCTAAAAAACAAATAAACACTTAAATGAGAATACAATATTTTAGTAATTCCTAATAGTTTTTTGTTGATGTTGTTTTAAGGTAATTTGTTTATTGTTTATTTGACTTGCTTTGGCAATGTAAGCACATATAATATAAATTTTGAATTGAATTGAGAGAAAGAGAGAGAGAGAGAGAGAGAGAGAGAGAGAGAGAGAGAGAGAGAGAGAGAGAGAGAGAAAGAGAGAGAGAGAGAGAGAGAGAGAGAGAGAGAGAGAGAGAGAGAACATAGAATAGTATAATATAACATTTGAAATAGTTTTATTCATTGAAACTTTGTGAGGTAATGTTTGCTGAGGTGAGAAGAGGTGATAGATGGCAGATTCTAAATGAGTATTTATAATGCTGATACAGTCAGTGATGGCTGAAAGAGTTAGTTTTTTTTTTAATGTGAATCTTTATTATTATCACTGGATATAATGACAAAGAAAAAGTCTAGCCTGGGTTGCATTGGACATTGACACGTTTTTAGCATGTACACCGAATATATATTTGGGGATAAAAGCATTCTGTTTGAGTTATAAATAAAACGAAAATCACGTATGAGAAAACCCGATAAGATGCCGAGATATGGATTAGAGGATACCGTGGCATATGAACATCTTATCCTGGGCTACTTTTGCCTTGGCGTCTGTGCAGGATTAGTTTCCGCATATCGTGGCAAGAGTTGTGATGATGTTTTTATTGATTGTCAAACGGGAAATTGCTTAAAAAGTAGTATAGAGTGATCCACCATAATTTTGTGATATTATACAGATATGAATTACCCCCTAATTTAAACAATGATAATTTTGACATTTGTAATGAATAATTCGATATTTGGTAGGGCCAGTTGTTTGTCAACTATATTGGTAGAGCTGTATATTGTGTGCCCTAAGAGAAAAAAAGGACAAATAATGTTATGATAGAATTGAATGCATTAGTAATCTAGTTAACACTCAGTAAAGTTGTTCTGTTTCGTTTAGGGACGGGAGAAAAAATAACAAGACATGGATGGATTGCTAGTGAAATGTCAAAATGTATCAGTTTGACTGGTGTTTAAGGAAATTAGAAGTTGAGAAAACGATGAAACCCATTCCTGATAAGACGTAGTCTGCCTAGGTGGCATATTTTGTGTGGTTGAAATACTGTCTGCTTGCATATCAGTGTAAAAGATAAATTATTGTTTGTACAAGGATTCACATACTCAAGAGGAGATGAAAGAGGAATAAATATAAGTAGAAAAATTAACATTGTTGTAGTATTTTATGCAAGAAATGGCAAATTCTTCCAGGAGTAAAAAATTAGCTACATGTGAGAGGTTATAGGCTCGAAAGGGTAATTTAGAGAGAATTTTGTTTATTCATAGATACAGGGATACTTATAAGTGGGATATGAAAGGTATGGGATATGAGTGGGGATATGAGCTACATCAGATAAGGATATGATAAATAGGCTTTTCCTGAATAAGAAAGTATATTTCTCTTGCTTTGTTGGTTTAGTATTATGTATTTGATAAGTTACATGGAGTTAAGGGTGAAAATAGCCATATTAATATATGTATTTAGAAATAAAGAAAAAAATCAATAACTTGTAACATCAGATAACATTAATATATTGAAATTGATCACTTAGATAATTATTGATGATAAGCAAAGTAAACACAAGTATCTCATAGAAGAGATAGAAATGCTTATGGGAGGTGTTGCTGTATCTATTCAGAAAGCTACTATCCCCGTAATGCTTTTAGAGAAAATCTTATGTTTAGGGTTATAGTTATTGTTATCAGGCTTGTGTGGCGCGGAGCATGGGCATTGGAAAAAAAGAATGGAGCAGGGATGAGACAGTAGAGCATGAAGTTTGACGCAGGAGTGTGGGTCGATTCACAGGGGGTGGAAGAGAATGGTATGACTTCCACTAACTGTAAGTCGCTTGGAAAGAGCAAATGATTTAAATGTAAATGTAAATGTAAATGTTAAAAGAGTGTTGTGTGTATACTGTGGAATTGATCTGCAAAGTTTTCTTTTGGGGTGTTGCTATAGTGTACAAGTGTAAACAGTAGTATCTGAATAATATATGTGAAATGTTGATAGGTAGGATGAAAGTCTGGATGAATAGATGGTAGTTTACGAAGCTGTACGCAAGAAGAAGCTTTCACCGTAACCAGTGCCTCAATCGGTTAGGTTAGTAATCAACTTAACAGGTGTTTACAAACACTACAGGAACAAGATATTTCACATGTATTGATTATATTTTTTATAATATGTAGAACATTGTTCTAAAAGCTGTATCTTAAATAGATGAGAGATAATAATATAGGGATGATCAGGGAAAAAGTAAAAGCTGGTAAAATAGTTTGGTAGTGATCACATCAAAGGATTTTGCTGGGACTAGGGTTATGTTGGAATGAATTTGTTGGTTGATGATGATAAGGAGTATTAAGATCGTTGAGAAAATGGAAGAGAGGACGCCGAGGCTCATAAGAAATTGTTGTGGTATTAAAAGAAGGGAAGAACTGGATATCAGAATGTGATACAGAACAAAGATATGATAGTATTATAAGGGATCCTTGTTCCCACCCCCTCGGGGAATTAACGATTCAGAGGGTCACCGACCTAAAACAATAGTACGGAGGAGAGATACAGTGGGGAGAAAATATTTAGTAGCCACCACCAAGAAGTTTCCCACTTAAAAAGACAGAGAGAGTGCACTGTAATACACGACAATTGGTACAGATTTTATTGAGTGAAAGAAATTCCAGAAAATCACATTGTAGGATTTTTAATGAATTTACTTTTATGCAAATTATATGGTGTGAGGATAAGTATTTGGAAATCTACAAAAGTAAAGATTTCTGTCTACAGACCTAGTAATTTTAAGAGGGTCGTCCTCCACTTCACTACTAAGGTACTGCTGAACTTGTTATCATATGAAAGACACCTGTTCCACAACCCCTCAAACAGTCACAGCACTGTAAACTCACTATGGACAAGACTCAAAGAGGTCAAAGAACACCAGAAATAAAATTCTTCGTAGACCTGCACCCAGGTGGGAAGACTGAATTGTGGCAAAGGTGTGAGCAGTGGTTTGAAGAAATCAACTGTGGGGAGCAATTTATTAGGAAATGGAAGACATACAAGACCACTGATAATATCCATAAACTCCACGCAAGATCCTCACCCGTGGGGTAAAATGATCACAAGAACGGGGGAGAAAAATCCCAGAACCACACGGGGACCTAGTGAATGACCTGTAGAGAGCGAGACCAAAGTAACAAAGCCTACCATCAATAACACACACGCCTTGTGGAAAAGATGTGTGTCCCTTGCTGAAGCCAGGTATGCCCAGGCCGCTGAAGTTTGCTAGAGTGCATTTGGATGATCCGAGGAGAGTGATTGGGAGAATGTCTATATGGTCAGAGGAAACCCAAATAGAACTTGGTATAAAAATCAACTCTATGTCAGTGGAGGATAAAGAATAATGAGTAAAATGAACACCATACCTACTGTGGGAAGTATGGGGTGTGAAAAAGTTTAGGTTTTTTGCAAAGGACAGGACGATGATCCGAAAGGAAAAAGAATGAATGGGGATATGTATGAGATTTTGAGGGAACCAGAAAAGTATAGATTGAAGATGGAAGTTATTCATGATAGATTCAAACACACCTGTGGCAACGAAGGAGTGGCGTCGGAAGAAGACATTGCGGTGTCTGGAGGGCTGAGTCAATCCAGATCTCAACCCTATAGAAAATCTTTTGGGTAGTGGGAAAGTCTGTGTTGCTCAGCGACAGCCCTGAAAACATCACGGGGATAGAGGATAAGGCAAAAATATGAGAAAAACTTCAGAAGACTTTTAAGAAAATTTTGACTTGTGTCATTGTTAACAGAAGGATATTCAAAAGATTGAGAAACTTTAATTGATCAAATACTTTTATTTCTTTCACCATAATTTGCAAAAAATAAAATAAAGAGGAGAAAAAAATCTCTTATTTGTCTGTCATAGTTGACGGGGTACCCATGATTAAAATTACAGGCCTCTCTCATCTTTTTTAAGTGGGAGAACTTGCACAATTGGTGGCTAACTAAATATACATTTTTTTCCCCACTGTGTATGTATGTATGTATGTATATATGTATATATATGTATATATATATATATATGATATATTATGTAGTAATATATATATTTGTGAGAAAAACATGGGGATGAAGTGATGCAGAAATTAATTGATGGTAGAGTTGAAAATCTATCTGCAATATTAAAGAAGATCTACCACCGGGGAAACAAAAGAAAATAAAGAAGGACATGTGACTGGTGGAAATCAGAAAGAATAAAATTTTGAGAAACCATCTTTAAAAAGTGAAAAAATAGATGAGCGGAAAACACGTAAAATACAGATAACGCCGGCGCTTTTTGTCCCTCGATTCAATTCAATTCAGCGGGCTTGTGAGATGGGAAACATATGTTTAATTGCCAAAGCAAAGGGAAGAGATATTAAACAAAAGTGAAATAAACAATAAAATTAATAGTAAACATTGAACTCAAAAAGTTAAAAGAATAAAATATTTAAATGTTATATTATGTCTTATATATATTGAGAAATGATGTGAAATAGATAAAGTAACAAAAAGGAAAATAAAAAAAATAATTTACAATGACGTTTGTTTCACTGGTTGCCTTTTTCTGAGGGAAACAGGTAGGATTTGTGCTGTGATTGCACATTGTGGAATGACCAATAGATAAGGGAGTTTATACAAATGATTGTTGAATGGTGAGTAATCTGAAAGAAGTATGTGCCAAATGGTATCTTAGTTTCACTCACTTTGTGGGCAGGGCATATAGCCTGTCTTCTTGAGAGCCAGGCTTCCCCGTGGGAGCCTTTTCAATTAGCAAGGCTTATGCTCACTGAGTTGGTGGCTGAAACAAAGAGTATTTTATTTAGGGTAGTTACAGGGGTAGGTATTCTGCCACGTGTACTTCATGTTTAGCAAATAGTATATATTGTTATTTGGTTGTTTTTCGAATGTGTAAGTAATTTATTTCTTGAGATTGAAGCTGGGTTGAATTGTGTTGCTGTCCTAAATGAGTCTTTTTGTGTTGTGAACAGAGCCCCAGGACCAGCTTTGCTTATGATTTTAGTTATCTTCTGTAGGTGATGGCTTGTTGGAAGTGGGAACCGGGGTGGAGAATATATCGATTTGATCATTAGCGTGGATCGGCATAATCCTGTTCTGCATGCATTATTTGGTAAGCGTAACGTTGGCTAACAGAGTGATGTTTTTGCATGAATTTTGATGTAAGTAATTTGGTGTTTATCATTTGGTGTAAATTTGGGAGTGGAGGGATCAGACCCTGCCAAACCAAGTAAAAGGCAAGGTTTATATCTGATTTCAAATATTTTTAGCTGAGATCCTAAATTAGAAGTGAATTTTATGTTCTTTTTTTTATAGGAAGGCGTGTTTTGTCTCAGATCGTCACCAGCTTTGAGGAAGTTAGGGTGATTGTTTCAGGTGAGGTTATTTTTGGTTGGTAGGGAGGAACTGGTGTTAGATGGAATTTGTATTTGGTGGTATGGCAACTGGAATTGGAACACCATTATTTTTGTCTTTACTTGAGAATTATGTAGTCAGTTGACAGAACTAGTAGAGAAGATCTAGAGTGTGCTGGTGGTGTCCTCCTTGATTGGGGACAGAAGCACTAGATCATAGCAAACAGTAGACATTGATTAGGGATTCTAGTAGGGAGAATGGGGAGCAGAGATAGCTGAGGAGGATATATGTGGAGGTTAAGCTGATCCTCTGTCTCACCCTTAAGGCCCCGGGAAATAAATGTGTGTGTTTTTTGAATTTTAACACACACTGTTTTGCACAGTTGTTTTTGGTACATGGATTTTATAATTTGAATGTTTTAAATTTCCAAATTTGTTGGTATAGCAGATAAATAAAAGCTTTTTTGAAATAAAAAAGAGAAGATTCACTCTGCCTTTGTTTGTTGTTTGTCAATTTGTGTGTGCAGGGGGAATAGTGGGTTGGTTTGAGGATAGGAAAAAAATTTGAATTTGTTTCAGTAATTGTTTTCATGAGGAAATGTAGAGTTGCTGATAATATAATAAGAGGATTTTCAGTTGTTGTGGGAGACATATCCTACGGTAAAGTTAATTGGGGCCAAATTGTCCCCCACTTTTGTGGATTGGGGTGATTAGTTTGAAAAATTGGAAGATAATAAGTGTGATGTTAAAGAGTAAGAACAAGAATGATGAAGATGAGGATAAATCAGTACATCAAAGGATTTGGAATTTTTTGTAGTTTATCTGAATGTAATTGGATGAAACATTGGGAGTTAAGATTAAGATAGTATTGATATTAAATGGTTGTAAAGAATATATGACAGAGATTGGAAAGTGGAATAGTTCAGAATATGTGTGAAGTGTTTTTCAACCTTTCCTCAGAGGGATAGAGTCTGGGATTCTTTCATTTACATTGGAGCTGATTTGGAGTGATGTTTTTTGTTGGGAGTGATTACCATAGTGACGCGAGATAGGCTTTCTGGTCCCTAGTTTTGAACTGGATAGGTTTTGAATTTCTTTCTTTGTTTTTTGCATTCTTCATCAAACGATTTGGAATTATTGGAGAAAAAGAGAGGTAAATAAATGATAGGTTTAAATTGCACATGGAGGAACGCTTTGTCAGGAAGCTGTTTAAAAGGATTAATGTTTGCTTAACTGTTTTTGGGTAGTTGATATCCTCCATCTATATAACATATATAATATTAATTTTTGGCTGATGGGATGAGTTTGGTGTGTTGTGATTTTGGATGATAGAGATTGTGAATGGAGAAAAATTGATAAAGAGAAGATACTGCTAGATGAACATAGGGAAACTGCATAGAGTCCCTCAAAGTTACATATATGAATGTATCAGAGTGATAAGAGCTGGCAGGAGTTGTGACGCTTTTGTTGGTTAGCGAATCAGGGGGACAGGGGAATGCACCTCCAGGTATGTGTTTGTCCCCCGAGTGCCGAGGGTGTGGGTTTTGTCCAGCCCTGGGAATTAGAATCGACATGACTTGTATATGTTAGGGCCTGGAAGCGATTGATTTCTCCAGGATGGAGAGAAGCTGTCTTCATTAACCTCTTAAGGACGGACCTTTTTTTCAATTTTCGCTTAAAAAAACAAAAAACAACGTAGAGACTGAAGTAAGATATGCATATTTTGATAAATTTGAAAGGAAACAATTAGAAATTTGTGAAAAAATGAAATTAATGTAGAGAATATAACACATTAGATCTGGTAAAAGATAAATTAAAATTAGTAAAAAAATTATTCATCATTTTTGCAGTTTAGGATTTGATATTGGCACTAGATGGCAGAGAAAAGTGGGCTAGATTGATTCAGAAATGAAAAATTTTGTGAAGTTGGAAATTGTAACAAATATGGAATTTATGATACAAACTTAGGGGGAAAAAAAATGATATGAATAAAAAGAGAACACTCAAGGAATGTATACGTGATAGATCATTAGTTTATACACTAACTTTCACACATCTAGATGGTTCGAGGTGGGGTGTGGAGAGAGGAAAAGAACCCAGTAGCATTTGAATAGAGAAATGGATTTATAGTATTCTGATAAGAAGATTAGAATGTGGGTAATTATTTATTCAGAGGTGAATGGGTATCAAACAGTGGTATGTGTGTGTGACTCTAAACAAAATTTTTGGCTATTTACTGTAAATGGAAATAAAGACAAGAATTAAGCATATATAAGAATGAAGCCTGGAAAGTCTTATAACAGTATACTAATCGTATTAGCGCACGTTAGTTCAACCGTCTGGTGGGACACCGATCCATAGAGGTTGTGATATAGGATTCTAGTGGGGGATATAGGAGCACACAGGGAGGATGTTATAATTAAACAATGTAAAATGTGATGAGAGGGAGAAAATAGAAACAGTAATAAAGTTATTTTTTATAGTAGGTTAATAATGATGAGAGACGAACGAAAAAAAGTCCAAAAAATACATTGTATGAATTTTAACATTGATCACACTTTTATTGTAATATATGTATATTTGATAAACACAACCAGTAATAATCTCCAGACTCATAGTTTTCAGCCTCCTGCTCTGCACCGCTTCACCTGTATTAATCGCACCAATTAAACAATATGTATAAAAGACACCTGTCCACACACAATCAAGTGACTACAACTCCTCTCCAGCTGAATTAGGTAAGCAGACACCAGAGAGTTGCATGAATACCAGGACAAGTTAGGACTCAAAATAAGGCTGGGACATATACAGATTAACAAAACACTAGAGACACATATACCACAAAAACAAGAAGTTTACAGATGATGGCTGACCACCCTCGTAGGCCTCCCCATGGGGGAATACCTGTGGGGAACAAGATTGAGAGGGATCAGTCTGAACCACACTGCAGGAACGGTTTGATGACTGAAGAGTTGGGACTGCAGTTCACAATATACATGAACAGATGAGACAGGATTAAAAAAATCCTCAGCGACGCAAGGTCTCTGCTCAACCCACATGTCCAGGCCTCGCCTGAAGTTTGCCAACACTGATTGGATGATCCAGAGGAGGAATGAGAGAAGTATCAACAATGACGAGACAAAAATAGAGCATTTGGTTAAACTCCCACCTGCCATAGAGGAATAGTATGACATAACAAAACACCATCCCTAAACCTGAGCAGTATGTGAGGGAGCATCAATATTTAATGCTTTTTCTGAAAGGAGATATGCAAACATTGAGGGAGATGAGGGGTGTGATCAAGAGATCGGCACAACAACCCCTCCTCAGTGAGCATTGAAGATGGGGTCGTGGCTTAAGCCCTCCAGTGATAAACCACCCAAACACACAAAGCCAGCAACTATGAGTGGCAGGCCTCTGAAGCACCATGCATCCTGAGTGTTTCAGCTTAATCTCCAGACTTGTCCAATAGAAAATCTTTGCAGAGTTGAAAGTCC
>NW_025539284.1:0-13796 GCF_020615455.1 Coregonus clupeaformis
TGAATTAGTGGCGCTGCCTGTTATTAGTCACCGTTAGCGTCTTCTACCATTGTCCGTGGCCTACACTCTCCAGCAGCCAGCTCTAGCTCTACTGCCTGGACCAATTAGGTCAGCCAGTCTGCACAGCGTGCTAGTCGACCCAAGAGCTTGTGGACTTTCTGCGGGAATCACTGGACCCTAGCGCCGGACCTTCACAACCAGCCTAGCTAGCACTGCTTCCTATGCCTTGTTGGCTGATTACCACATTACCATTGCCCTATAGGCACCAGTTAGCCTTGAGAGCCTCAGGCCCATCTCCCGGCTATCTGCCTCTCCCTGTCAACCGAGACGGGACCTCCTAGTGTTGACACTGAGCCCGCGCCGATCCAACGACTGGTTTTGCCGGCGAAATGGTCTGATGTGGTTTCAACAGGCTTCCACGTTGCGGCGACCCGAAATCCATCTATGCCAGCCCGGCCCGCCTTTGCACTTTGCGCAAACTACAACTTGCTATAGCTGTGCTGATGCACCAATTTGAACTGCTCTCGGACTCACTGTCTATTGCTGTTTCACTGGACCTTATGATCACTCAGCTGCACAGCTGATGCCTGCCCTGGACTGTTCCTTTTACACCCCAGGGTTCTTCAATCCTGGTCCTGGAGAGACGAGCTGCCTCTGTTTTTCCCATCCTCCTTCTAATCAGGGGCTAATTCAGACCTGGGGAAACCAGGTGAGTGCAATTAAACCAGAGTAGAAATAAAAAACAGAAGTGTTTAAGGCCCTCCAGGACCAGGTTGAAGACCCCTGCTTTACACGGTGCCCTGTCACTGTTATTTTCTGGCATTTAGTCTTAGCCCCAACCAGTTATAGCCTATTTCCAGTTGTATCTATGTAGCTCTCTCCTAATAGCACATGTGACTGCTTTATGCCTCTCTCCCATGTGCTCCAATTATGCCTTGCCTATTTGCTGTTTGGATTTAGTTCTTATTATGCACAATTTCAATGCATGAACCCCTAGTCCCTCTCAAACTGCCTCCATATAGTTCCCTTTGTTCCTCCCCCCATATCTCGCGAAGGCTCAATCGATACCTCAGCCCAAAGCGCTATCTCTTTCATTTGTTACTTGCCCAACGCTTAGGGTTACCTGAACTGTACTCATATCCTTCCATATCCTTTTCTGTACATAATACCCTGAATCTTTCTTCCACAACACCCGGAGAACTGCCCCCTTTATTCTATGTACCCAACGCACTAGAAACCAGTTCTGCCAAGCCTTCCTAGTACAGTATCCTTATTCTAGTCTCTCCTCTGTTCCTCTGGTGATGAAGAGATTGGCTATAGGCCCTGCAACCCCAGTATCACTCCTACTCCCCAGGAGCTTCTCCATTTGATGACCTATAACACAGTAAAAGTATTGGTTTTCTGCACACCAAATATCAGAAGCCTCCTTCCTAAGTTTGAGTTATTCACTGCGTTAGCACACTGCTCAACGCCAACCCTGATGTTCTAGCAGTGTCCCCAGAATCACTGGATTAGGAAGGCCACCAAAAATATCTAAAATGTGCATCCCCAACTATCTAGCTTGTTTCCGTCTAGATATAGAACTGCCAAAGGGGTGGGGTTGCAGTCTACTGTAGAATAGCCTGCAGAGCTCCATCATACTATCCAAGGTCTGATTGCCCAAACAGTTTTGAGCTTCTACTTCTTAAAATCCACCTTTCCAGAAATAAATCTCTCACTGTTGCTGCTGCTACAGACCCCCCTCAGCCCAGCTGTGCCCTGGACTTCATATGTGAATTGAATTTGCCCCCATCTATCCTCAGAGTTTCGAAATGCTGGCGGGTGACTAAAGGTTGGGATATGCTTAACACCCGGCCATCCTAATCTAACTAGATGCCCTCAATCTCCCACTAAATTATCAACTTTGAACCTACCAGGTACAACCCTAAATCACGTAAACATACGTTCCCTCATAGATATCATCCTGGCTAACTTACCCCTCCAATACACACCTCAATAGCTGTCTTCAACCAGGATCTCAGCGATCACTGCCTTATTGCCTCGTCCGACTGGGTAGGGTCAAGTTGCGAACCACCCCTCATCACTTGTCAAGCGCTCCCAAAAACACTTCCCAGCGAGCAGGCCTAATTGACCTGGCCCAGGTATCCTGGATGGATATAAGATCCTCATTCCGTCCAGTAGAGGATGCCTGAACTGTTGTTCTTTAAAAGTAATTTTCCTCTCAATCTTAAATAGACATGCCCCATTCAAAAAATACAGAACTAAGAACAGATGCATAGGCCCTGGTTTCTCCTCCAGACTTATTGCCCTTATTGTCCAGCACAAAAACATCCTGTGGCGTACTGCATTGGCATCAAATAAGCCCGCGATGTACAGCTTTTCAGGGAAGGTCGGAACCAATATACACAAGCAGTTAGGAAAGCAAGAGCTAACTTTTTCAAACAGAAATTTGCATCCTGTAGCACACCCCTAACTCCAAAGCGTTTTGGGACACTGGCTAAAGTCCATGGAAAATAAGAGCACTTCCTCCCAGCTGCCCACTGCACTGAGAGCTAGGAAACACTATCACCACCGATAAATCTACAATAATTCGAAATTTCAACAAGCATTTTTTAGCTCACGGCTGGCCATGCTTTCCACCTGGCTACCACTACCCCGGCCACCAGCTCTGACCCTCCGCCATACAGCTTGCCCATACCCCCCGCTTCTCCTTTACACGGAAATCCAGACAGCTGATGTTCTAAAAGAGCTGCAAATCTGGACCCCTACAAATCATCTGGGCTAGACAATCTGAACCCTTTCTTTTCTAAAACTAGCCGCGAAGGTGCATCGCAACCCCATTATTAGCCTGTTCAACCTCTCTTTCGTACGTCCTGAGATCCTCAGGGATTGGAAAGCTGCCGCGGTCATTGCCCCTCTTCAAAGGGGGTGACACTCTAGATCCAAGCTGTTACAGACCCATATCCATCCTGCCCTGCCTTTCAAAAGTTTTTGAAAGCCAAGTCGCTCAAACAGATCACCCGACCATTTCGAATCCCTGCGTGCCTTCTCCGCTGTGCAATCCGGTTTCCAAGCTGGTCGTGGGTGCTACTTCAGCCGCGCTCAAGGTCCTAAGCGTATTATAGGCATGATCGATAATAGACAGTGCCACTGGGCAGCCAGCGTTTTTCATTGACCTGGCCAAGGCTTTCGACTCTGTCAACCACCGCATTCTTATTGGGATAAATGGTTTCTCAAATGACTGCATCTGCGCCTGGTTCACCAACTACTTCTCAGATGGAGTTCAATGTGATGTCTCAAATCGGAGGGCCTGTTGTCTGGACCTACTGGCGAGTCTCTGTGGGAGTCCACAGGGTTCAGTTCTTAGGCCAGCTCTTTTCTCTGTGTATATCAATGGCGTCTGCATCTTGCTGCTGGTGACTCTCAATCCACCTCTATACAGACGACACCCATTTTGTATACTTGCCCCTCCATTGGACACTGTGTTAACAAATCTCCAACTTGAGCTTCCAATTCCATACAACACTCCTTCAGTAGCCTCCAACTGCTCTTAAACACTAGTAAAACTAAGTGCATGCTCTTTCACAGACGCTGCTTGCCCACCACCGACTAGAATCACTACTCTAGACCGGGTCTGACCTAGAGTATGTGGACAACTACAAATATCTAGGTGTCTGGTTGGACTGTAAACTCTCCTTCCAGACTCACATTAAGAATCTCCAATCCAAAGTTAAATCTAGAATCGGTTTCCTATTTCCAACAAAGCCCCTCCTTCACTCATGTGCTGCCAAACTTGTCCCTCGTAAAACTGGCTCTCCTACCGATCCTTGACTTGGCGATGTCATTTACAAAATGGCCTCCAACACTCTACTCAGCAAAATTGGATGTTTGTCTATCACAGTGCCATCCGTTTTGTCTCCAAAGCCCCATATAATACCCACCGCTGTTGCCTGACCTGTACGCTCTTGTTTGGCTGGTCCCTCACTACGTGTCAAACCACTTACTATCTATAAATCACTGCTGCAAATCCCCGCCTTGTATCTTAGCTCATTGGTCACCTTAGCCAAACTACCCACCGTAGTCTGCGCTTCGGGGTATATCTCACTAGTCATCCCCAAAGCTTCAACACCTCCTTTGGAACGCAATTCCTTCCAGTTCTCTGCCGTGTGGCCACTGGAACAAATTGCAAAAATCTCTGAAGCCTGGAGACACTTATCTCCCTCACTAACTTTAAGCACATCAGTTGTCGGGGCACCTTGGCGATCACTGCAGCTGTACACGGCCCATCTGAAATTAGCCCCAACTCTCCTCCATCCCTATGTTGTTATTTTATTTGCTCCACTTGTAACCCCAGTATCTCTATTTTTGCACATCATCTCTTGACATCATTCCAGTGTTAATACTAAATTGTATTGGTTTTTCTCTATAGCCTATTTTTGCCTTACCTCCATAACTTACTAAATTTGTACACTGTATATTATATGTATTTCTGTTGTATTTTTGACTTTGTTTTGTTTTACCCCATATGTAACTCTGTGTTGTTGTTTTTCTCGCACTGCTTTGCTTTATCTTGGCCAGGTCAGAGTTGTAAATGAGAACTTGTTCTCTCGAACTGGTTTACCTGGTTAAATAAAGGTGAAATAAATAAAAAATATATTTAAAAAATGAAAACTAACGTGTAGAGCAAATAGGCTATAGCCAGAAAAACGATTAAACTTTGCAGAGATTATTGAGGGAGGCAATTGGAAATGTTTAACTTGATTTTGTAGGCTATAGACCATACAACAGACTAATATGTACAATATTTATGACAGCTGCCAGGTCCTTTTCAGTCTGTGGATAAGAGCAACAAGGTCTACCCTGGCTATAGCCACTCACTTGTCATTTGTAGTCATTTCTCCCTATCCCACCTATCTCTAGTCAGAATCACTCTCTTGGTGTTGTAGATATATAGCTAGGATTGTTATAGCCCAATATTAGAGTTCTGCTTCATTATTGAATTAATGAGACAAGGTCTAAGGGCATTCCATAGCGACAGCGTGCGATATAAGTCATGGCTAAAAACACACCTGACCCAGTCCGGGCATCCCACCTCCAAGCCTCAGCAGCCGATCCATTTCTGTTGAGGGAAAACACAGCGATGAATGTCAACTCTATTTATAATCTTCAACCCTATCACCTTCTAAACATTATGTATTGTTGTTAGCTAGTAAACAAACAAAAAACAGTTGTTAATCCCTCTAACCAAAGGCAGTCAAAAGAGCAGGATGGAATGACATGGCATAGTTGTCAGTTAACGTTAGCTAGCTGTCAGACAATACGATTTTGTGACAACACCATCTGTTTCACAGGTAGTTAGTTGATTTTCCTGATTAATCTGGAATGCCTGCTTTTCAGACAGTAAGCAATCTAGCTATTTTTCTCCGACTATTATATAACTAGATAGATTAAATTGTGTCATCACACATTATTGATAATGACAGTATTGACTGCGCTAACTAACGTAGACAGTTGGCTAGTTGTGCTAATCATCTAGCTGGCTAATGTTATCCACCAGAACAAATAAAAATAATGTTAAACGCGGTATAATATCACATTCTTAATAAAAAGCTTGGTCTCTCAACTAACCAACATGTTTGACTAAATTTGCAACGTTAGACCAGATAAACTGCCTTAGCTAGCTTGTTAGCGGTAGCGTAGCGCAGTTAGCCAGCTAGCTAGCTCTTTCATTACACGCGACAGTCGAACAACCGAACTGACTACATAGCAACTTCTTCGGTATGGATTATTTTCTGCTTCGGTAGCTGGGGTGGTGCTATAAACATTTGTTGAATGTTATCAGTACCTGTTTAATCTGTAAAAAATGTTGGAAAGAATAGTCGTGTGTGCTAACTATTCAAGTCTAGCTCGCTACAATGAATCAGCCAGAATTCCTCATTCAAAACAAATTCGTCGGAGTATTGGGTACTTCCGGCGCTTTAATGACCACTTCCACTCTCCCTACATTCTGCCAGATCGCTTTCAAGAAGCAAGGGGGAGCTGAAAGCAGCTGAATCAGTGCCATTTAAGCTGCACCAGCCCGTAAAGCAGTTTGTGCATTTAGTACAGACCCAAATTAATGCTCAAAGCCCTAAATATTAGTGTGATACAAACTAGGCTAACAAACCTGTTCCAACCTTTGGCAATAATACAATCTCCAATTGTCCCTAGCTACCAATGTGGGCATCCTAGTGCAGCCTGCTATAATTGTCACATCATCTGATTATTTTCCCCTGAGATCTGTAGCTTGTGTTGTCGTTCAATGACTAAAAAAGCTGTTTTTGTTCTGCTTCCATCTCACAATATGATAACTGTTGGTCCCCCCATTTTCATCCCTGGGGTTTTGACACCTTGTAATTAGCTTCTTACTACACCCCACAATGGCTCCCATACTCTTCTCTTTATGGATTTCTAGCATAACCAACATTTGGGTGGTAGGGACATAGCCTACAGAATGAGACACAAAACAGTAAAGGGATGATCCACAGTTGTGGAACATGTTCTTTGGTTTCAGCCAAGACCACCAATATTGATATTACAGCTCATTGGTCTCAATGTGTCTAATGAAGTGATAAGACATTGGTTTAGGCTACAGAACCATTGTCAACAATGACAAATAGAAGATGGGTTCAATACGATCAACACTAACAATCACACATTTATCACCATCTTAATGTGCTACTTGCTGTACATCTGTTCTTGGAAGGCCATCATCATCAAAGAGGAGTCAAATAGTGAATCACACCCAATTAGGGTATAAAGAGCAATCAAGATAATTAACAGCAAACTACCAGTGAGAAAAAACACCTACTGATCACATCTATCACACGGAATGCGTGTCAGTCCCCATTAAATCGTCTATCTCTAGGTGTATCACCTAGCCGCCATGTCCCCAGCTAATCAGTGGAGGTGTTGGGAGTGAGAACGTTGTTTCTCTCTCCATCTACACCTCCTCCAGAACGCCTGTCACATCAGCTGGAGGTGAAAGGTCCCCCGGCGCCATCTGCTCAACGCGGGGTCCTCCGTTAAGATGCCAACCACACACTATGCAGACCAATTAAAAACAACGCTGCCTATTTCGTTCAGAAAAATGTGTATGAACGTGTCTCTCCCAATCCCTTGTAAGTGAGTTGGATGTGGAGTGCATAGTGACAGACAGGTGGGTTAAAAAGCAACAACCCGTTGATTACTCCGTAAATATCTCAGAATGTGCTTCAGAGCACAATTATTCCATTGGTGTCAATAGGAGAGAGGTGAGTGAGTGTGATTATCTTTAAATCAAAAACAATAATTGTGTTTATTTCATAGAGTGTATGTAGGTATTTGGCTGGTTCTGCTTCTTGCAGATGAATCTAGGGGAAATTACAATCTGTAAACTATTACAATGTAACAACTAACGTAAATTACACTGTAAAAACACCAAGACGACATGTTGGCTATCAAATTATATTCATGGTCTTCCATTCTATAAACCCATAGTCAATAGTTCAAGTTAAGACATAATTGAGAAGATATTACTAACAGACAGGTTAAAGGTCAATGCAGCTGTTTTTATCTCAATATCAAATCATTTCTGGGTAACAATTACGTACCTTAATCTGATTTTTTTCAATTAAATGGTCAAAAGAAACAAAAATATCCTTTTTAGCAAAGAGCAATTTCTCAAGCAATAATTTTGCTAGGGGTGTCTGGGAGTGGTCTGAGTGGGTAGGGGAAAACTGAAAACTAGCTGTTATTGGCAGAGAGGTTAGGAAACCCTCTTTCTTATTGGTCTGTTAATTAATTTACCGCCTGGTGATGTCACCAGGCAGGCCAAAACTCCAGAAGGGCTCCAGTTTTTGTCAAATGAATGTAAAAAGTTTCCCAACCTTAACCTCATTCTCCTAACCTGCTGTAAATTCTCCTAACCTGCTAGCCATGACCCACTAAAACAGGCTCAAATTTCAGGCAGTCTTTTCAAACAGCTCTTACACTAAAAGGGCATTATCATTACTTTCACAATTTCACAGTATTATTCTAACATGATAGTGTGGAAATATGATTGTATTCACAGTGTCCAAAGGCCATTGAGTGGATTGCGAGCAGTTCCTCATATTTCTGCTCCAATCAGAAATCCACTTTCATCCTGACTCCACTGTGACTGGTCCTTTTGTCTTCTTCCTCCACTGTGGGAAAGTTAAAAAATGGCCACTCCCCAGTGTACTGTATGTAGAGGGCAGAGAAGCCTAAGGCCGTCAGCGCAGTCACCAGAACAGTCAAGAGCTTCTGCCACCGCAGAGCGGTCCATCTTCTGTTCCCGAGCCTGGAGCTGCGGGCCATCAACTGAACAAGCTGGGGGAGGAACAGAGGGCACCAAGGGCATATTCATTAGGCGCCAAATGGAAGAAAACAGACCAAAACAGGTAGAGGGACTAACTGCCCCTTGTCCCGTAAGAAATGCGCATTTTTGTCTTCAGTTGCAAAACATTTGAAGACGTTTTCCCTTCCATGCCATATGGAACCACGACCCAGGTGAAGGAACCATTTTCAGACCACACACTGACTTCAGATGGTCTTGATAGATTGAAAAGCACTTCAGCAGGCAAAGATAATAGTCAATATGTAATTGTTCTATTGATACATTTCATAATAAGGGTGTGTGTGTCAGATCTGTCGCCCGAGGTCACAACTCACCTTGGTGTGCTGTCTTGTAGCCGTTGGTCTCCTTTTTGTAAGACCTGTCAGTCACAGGGCTGAGTGCTGACTTCATGCCCTCCAGCATGCGCACGCAGCCTGTAGGTAAAGAAAGTAGAAGACCACTGGTGAACAGTCCCTTACATATGGTCCCTCGAGGCCTTGTTGCCTTTGGTGACAGTCAACAAACCAATACTCATAAAAACTGGTTTGAGTTGTGTTCTGTGTGTGTACAATGTATGGTATTACCTGTGCTCCGGTTAGCCTTTGGGACGTCCTTCCAGAACTGGGCGAGGTCTGTGCTCTCCCACCACTACTTTGGCTCCATCTCAGCAGCCATGATTAAGAAGCGGTCCTGAGGAGGCAGGAACCTGAGACCAATTGGAGAGGAGGGAATACGAGCAGCGAAACGATTAGAGGACAGCTACAATTCCACATGGGCCAGTCCTTGACCTTTTCAAAACCTGAATGATGGGTTTGTATTACAAAGAGAGAGGAGATGGTAGAATTATGGCTACGATATGTAGTACCTCCAAGCGCAGGTCACAGTGATTCATACTGCGTGCCCGCCCCACAGCTGCTACTGCTGGGCTTCACCCTGTACTTCTCTGGGGCTGTGGTCCGCACCTGAGGCCGCACAAACAAGGGTGCTCTCTCCTTTAATACAAGTCTACATTTAATGATTCATTCACACACTTAGAAAGAGCAGGCATAGAGAACTGACCTTGAAGGCTACTTGGTTTTGGTGACATTATTGAGCATGATCAGACATCTCTTCTCACTCTCTCTGGGGTCACACAACTCCTCAGCAGGACTGGAAAAAGAGAGTGAGAGTGTGGGAGCCACATATCATCTCTGTCCTAGCAGCCTCAGTGTAAACAGTGGACTCGATAACCTTAAAAGGTAGTGTGAGGTCTGTGGTTGGAAACTATGTGACTCAATTCGTTTTTGAGTGTGCTTACACATATACTTCTGTATGTATCAGGAAAATACACAGTTTCCAAAGCTAACCTGATATAGAGTAAGGTGCCTTTAAAAGTGACGGTTGGACCCACGGGATCCTTTCCATCTGATGGCTGCATCATTGTCCCCATCCTCTGCAAAGTATACCTGCCTCGACAAAGAGAGAAATTGAGCTCAAGGACACTAATATTCCTGTTGTTGATATCATTCGAGAGTGTAACAAAGTTCAGTGTTAAAACCAAGGGGTGTCGTAGGGGGAAAAGAACAACATTTCTGGTTCTGAGTGAAGGAGAGCTCGGCTCCAGGGTGTCCCTTGGCCTCCAGGTCATCATCCTTTGACTCAGTGTCATCCTCTTGTCCAGTCTCTGAGTATGGGGTTCTGGAAGGACATCATCAGGCAAAGGCGGGTAACTGAATTTGAATGGATCCTAGGAGAAAATGTGAAAATAACTCCAAGGTAAATGCAATGCATTTGTAATACATCAATTATTTATCAACGTATTGATGATGAATTCTGGCAAGGTGTGTGTATACAAAATAGGTATTGCTTTATGCACTATGCATGATACCAGCAGAGGGAGTTGTTTATATGCCAGTATGTGTGTGTGACAGACAGCAGCTTTACATTGAGGACATGGATGTATGACTCTTGAATATGTCAGTCATGTGCATCATATGCACTGTGCTGAAAGTAACGTGCATGCATGTTGTCATGTTAGCCAATGGGCATACACAGATGTTTTACATCGTGGATGTGCTTATGTGCACAGTAGATTTTTGTATGTTGGGGAGGTTATTGTGGCCATTGAGTGGCAGGTTACACACAGTTCCTCCCATGTAGGACGGGAGGTGCTCTCCATCAACGTAGTTCTGGATGTCACTCTTGGACACAAACTTCCAGCTTGTCGATGTGCGTCTTGACTGAGCATGTTCTTCACTATCTTCCATGCCGCTATAGGGAAGATGGGGGAGTGTAGTTGTAGTACTGATCAGCAGTGACATTGAGTGGAACCGTAGCATTTTCTTCTTTAAGTGACTCACCATTCATGATCCATGGCATCTCGTGCATGAGCATTTTTTGGCTGAAATTAAATAGGACACATAAATCATAATACGATTCATTTTACATTCTCTGTAGGCAACAAAGGCATGCAATTGGGTTCACTGAGTCCTTTTACACTATGGGACCAAATGCACCAGTTGGAAGCCCACAGGTGGCTGGTGGCACCTTAATTGGGGAGGACGAGCTCAGTGGCTGGAATGAATCGTGGAATGGTATCGGGACATGTGTTTGATACTTTCATTGACTCATTCAGCCATTACATGAGCAGTCCTCCTTCAGCAGCCTCCTGTGGTGGAAGAACACCAGAAGAAATAGATACTTACAGAGCAATCTAGGGTAATACACTGGAAGCAATTTATTATATGGTTGATAAAATCCATGTCCTACAAGAGAAAGAGAGAGAATTCCTATTGTTTAAATAAATATTTTCAACAAATAAACCAATACATCTTTCAACCCTGGCATGTGAGAAATCTGTTTGGAAAGGACACAGCTGTACTGTATGTCTCCTACCATATTTGAGCCCCAAGCTAAGGCATTGACCCAGATTTGGCAATAGAGAATACTTTGTCTCAATGTACTCAAGACTGCTTCTGTTTATACAATCTTATGCTCCCCAAGAAACCAATTTAGAGAGAAAAATAGTAGAATACATATAATAGTCAGCATCTAGTTCTTCAGAGCTTGCAAGTCTACTACATGTTTGAGCTTGTCTTGCGTACAGTGCACTGTACATAATATGGAAAGTAAATAACAGCACATACTTGGAGCAGAGAATAGGTGAGGATAGTTCAGGTTCACCTTAGTGTGTCTTCACAAAGGTAGTTTAAAAGGAAAACCAAAGACAAGCATTAGTGTGTAAAGATCCACTCAGTGACTTGTTAACACAAAATGTTTGGGCATTTTACCAACTTCTACAACACAAATCCCACAAAGCATCTAAGGGGAATGAAAGGAGAGCAGAGAGTGGACATCTTACAACGCAGCTTAGACCTGCGCTTCGGACATGTCAAAGATCACGGTGAGGGGAACCCTGGTTCCCGCCGTGCGTAGCTCTCCAACCAGAAGGCCACGTACCTCTTCTTCTCTGTCAACATCTTCACATCCTCATGTGCAGCTTAACCCTGAACCAGGACTGGGCAGACAACATACTGGTTCAAGCTCAGTGGCCTTTGAGGCAGAGACCCAAATAGCTCAAAAAGACAAACTCTAATCCACCATACAAAAACGCAAGATTGCCAATCCCAATCCTAACTTGAGTTGTACCTAAATCAGGAAACTACAATCTGAATAGTGGATGCATAGAAAATGATCACTGCACCACAAAGTGAGGATGAGAAGCTTTTACAAGAGATAAAATGATGAGGGTGGCTGTAAATGAGGTATCTCAGAAAAAACATTTTCACAACAGAACCTTCTTGATTGTCAGCACATATGTTGGGAAAAGAGAACACAAAAACCTCCACAGTTTGTTGCCCTCTTTATCGTAGCCATGAGATAATGCATGCCTGACTCAAAAAGAGACTTTTGAACAGAGCTTTCATTGATGTCTGGAAGATAAAGGAGGGATATTCATAAATTAATCAAACCGGACTATCACTGCTGTCTATAATAATAATAATAATAATAATATTACATCATTCTTATATATTATACTTATATAGCGCTATTCATTACATAAATACATCTCAAAGCAGGAAACATCTTATCAACACCCATCATGTTCAACCAGTGAAGTATGTCAGCAATTTGCAGAATGCACAATAACCTAGCCAACTATTCTACTGTTCTTTGTTGAGCTTATGTTCGTTATTACAGCTATACAGTATTGGACAAGGGTACTGGTTGACATCAAGTCCCTGTAAAAGCAAAGGTCAACCCACCATTCAGTTTGAATTCTTTTTCTCCACTGAAGACTCTCGTCGATCATCTTCAAGGTGTCCTCCACCCATAGTGTCGCCATTCTAGATAACCGTCAACCAAAACATCGTCCTTCCATAACCTGTCCACGTCCCTTGATCAATGTCTGCTGAGTCTGTTGGAAAATGTATGACACACAGTATTATTACGCTGTGCGTTTGTGTGGTACTTGAATTCAGTTGAGCTGCTTCTGTCTTAAAAAAAAAGGGATAGTTTCAGGTTAAAATACTCGACTTGTGATTGGTATGGACAACTATGGAGCATCAAAGAGGCATATACTGCCAAACACACACCTGGGTTAATATACACTTCAAAGGGTGTAAATGCACATGGATTTCAGTGTTCTCAGGATACATTTTTGTTGTTGTTACAGCAATCCTACTTTAGCCTACTCTATACACAAACAGCTGTTCCAGGACTACCAGTAGAAAGCAGAGCGCTCACCTTGTGCATATTCGATCCGGAATATGTGTCTTGTTTCCTCTATTTTCTTTTCGAATGTCCTGTTTGAGAGGACATATTTCAAAATGTACTACTTCTGCAACTTTTTACAATTAGTATGTCAACTGTTACTGTTTTTATTAGGCCTACCTGCTCTGATAAAGCTGATTTTGCGTCCGTCATGCTCGAAAGACAAGAAATCAAAACCAGTTGGTTGGGATGTGTGCCTGATGCGCTGTCTGAGAGGAAGTACACCATCATGTTTCACTATTTCAGCTGTTACAGACCACGAACGACAAACTGACACTGCAAATGCTTAAAAGCCACAATGCCATTTCGACAGTCTGACCCTGTCACTTTGTGTGGTAAACTGAGGGATGGGGCTTGTTGTGCAATTAAACTGAACGTCTTTACTTCAGATCAACATGTTAACAACTGCACAAAACTCACTCATCCAATCCTCACGCCTCGGTTCACGCACAACGTGCCTGATACATTCTTAAAGCCACAGTATTCAATACTCAACTGAACTACAGATGAAGTCGGAAAGTTTACATACACCTTGGCGAAATACATTTAAACTCCGTTTTTCACAATTCCTGACATTTTACCTATTAAAATTCCCTGTCTTAGGTCAGTTAGGATCACCACTTTATTTTAAAAATGTGAAAATGTCAGAATAATAAATCATTTTCTG
>NW_025539285.1:0-13792 GCF_020615455.1 Coregonus clupeaformis
CTCTCACTATCGGGTTACCACCTTAATTTGCTTCCACTATCTTCCACTCTGCTCACCTCCCCCTCTACTCAGCCTAACTAGCTCCACCTGTCCCTGCTCTGCTCGGCTCTAATTACTCTTGCAAGCAGCTGCGCTGCATTACCCACTAACCTCTCCCCCAGTATTTAAGGCCCTGTCTTTAGCTTCTCCGGGAGTCAGATCGCCTGCAAAGCTTACACCCGGAACCGTTTGCTCAGGCTTGGCTCACCCTGGTTTTGTGACCCGGACCCGCTCTGTTTTTTGGATACTTTTGCTCAGGAGATCCAGACCTGATTCTGCCATTACGACACCTGACATAACCGGACTTCTGGACCACCCACCACCGGCTTCATAGGACGATCTGCCACTGGGGGGCATAGACCCAGCGCATTGGACGGATCCCTGTTACCCCTGGAGCCTTCATTCATTCCCTACTTCCCTTTTCCCTAAGTTTAATAAACTTTCTGGTGTGACGCAATGTGGTTTGGTAGTTGTGAATGACATACGACGACCATTGGACTCATGACACCCGACATGGAAAACCGATGAGCATGAGCAGCAGTTCAGCAGCAACAATAACAACATGATTATTCAACTCCTCACCAACCTTATCCAGCCAGTCTGCCCACCAGCCCAGCCCCCGAGTTACCTGCTCCCGGTCATTGCAGCGTGCTCGGAACCCAAGATTGGAAACCCTGAGCGGTTCAACGGTATTCAACCCAGGTCCGGCCATCTCCTGGAATTAGCTGCCGACTTCTCAGTTTCCTTGCAGCTGAAGGACCTTCGCCACGGAAAAGATCACCTCACCTGACGGGCCGAAAGCTCGACTCTGGGGAACAGCAGAGGTTGAACGTAAACCCCCGTGCATGTGCAACCTTCGACCGTTTGGAGGAGATGCTGAAGGGGTTTGACCTGGATTCACCCACCGCAGAGTATGCGGCCCGTGAACGTTCGTAGTATTCGACAAGGCAGACGTAAAGAATTCATCGACTTCCGAACCCTGGCTAGACGAAGTTTGGAAACACACCATCGGGAGGACGCGTTTTCATAGTTTGGGTGAATATAAGGAGAGAAGGATTTCCCCATGAACTGCCTTCCACTTTGATGATATGCACTGATTGTCAGGATGAAGAAGGATACAGACCCGTCAAGTCAGGAGAGGGGGCGCCTAAGGTCCACCTACTACGGGCATTCGGAGAGATCGACTGGGCTGCCTTGTCATCTACGCCACTCACCCAGGTCAGCTTGGATCAGTCTGGAGCTTATGGGAGATTGGGCGAGCCTCCTCACTCCTGCAGAGCGCTCAGCGCCGCTTCACCTCAAACCTCTGCCTTATTGTGGAGGTGTGATGGACATCATGGTGGTAACCTGCCCTTTAAAGGGCCGAAGCTCACCGGGCGTAGGGGAGTCCGGTTGGAGTTAATGACCATCCAGTCCTCCGACCGCAAATCCTGCTGCAAGTTACCCCGCCTGGACTCAACTCTACACCCTGGCTGCCCTGGAGATTCTGGCGCCAAGCCAACATATTGGACACATCAAGCTGGCACGCCAACTGGGACTGGAGAACCTCGCTTGGACACCTCCTTATTCCTGCCCGGGCACTGGACGGACACTTACTCGGGATCGGTCACTCATGTCACGCCCCCTCGATGGGTCTTGTCCGAAACCATCAAGAAAACTATCAAGTTTCACCTGCTCCCTCTCCCAGGCCAACCCTCATCCTGGGTTACCCATGGCTCCGCCCGGCACAACCCTCAGCTCGACTGGGTGACCGGGTGATAGGGAGTGGGAGAGAGGACTGCCACCGAACCTGCCTGCTTGCTGCCGCACTACCCCGGCAGTATATAACTCCGTCTCCTGACCTCTCCAATGTCCAGAATGCTACATGGTCTCAGAGAGGTTGAACAAAAAGAGCAAATTTCTGCCCCCCCACCGACCGTACGTATTTTAATGTGCCATCGGACCTCCTCCCAATGGAACAGCCTCCAAGGTCGCCTTTATTAGTGCTCCTGAAAGAAAGTGGAGGACTAATCAATGGCCGCAGGATTAACTTCGCTCATCTTCATCTCTGCTGGTGCTGGGGTTTATTTGTGGGGAAGAAGGACGATTTTCGCTGCGTATAATGTGGGATAACGCATTTACAGTGAAGAACCTGTACCCTCTGCCTCTGCTCACTCTTGCTTTTGAGTTGTAGGGAGCCACTGTTACGTTGGATCTCAGAAACGACTAGTGGGATGGGAGGAATGAATGGAAAACCGCATTCAATACACCAACAGGCCACTACGAGAATCTGGGTTGTGCCTTTGGCCTCACCAATGCTCCTGCTGTGTTCCAGGCTCTAGTGAATGATGAACGGACATGTTAAACAAGTTTGTTTCGTTTAGGATGAATCTTAATTATCAGAAACCTGTCTGAACACACCCGCCATGTCAGCACCCTTCATGCTCGGAGAATTCTCCCTACGCCAAGGCAGAGAAATGTGAGTTTCACGTCAAGACAGTGGCCTTCTGGGGTACATAGTGGCAGAAGGAAGTATCAAATGGATCCTGCCAAAGTATCAGCAGTCACTTCATGGCCAGTTCCGAGAACAGAAAGAAGCTGCAACAGTTTTGGGGTTTGCTAATTATAGGAAGTTTATCTGAACTACAGTACCGCTGCTGCTCCTCTCACTGCTCTAACCAGCACCAAGAACCCTTCACCTGGACCTCAGCAGCCGATACAAAGCTCAGTACCCCTCAAGGTGAGGTTACCTCCGCTCCCATCCTCCAGATGCCTGCTGATGTGGACCGGCAATCATTGTGGAGGTGGACGCCGGATGGGGGAGTTGGGGGCTGTGATTGTAGTGGGCTGCGGAGGATAGGAAGTATCCTGTGCCTTTTTCTCACGCTCGGTTGTCCCCTCTGAGTGCAATTACGACATAGGGAACCGTGAGCTGCTGGCTGTGAAGCTTGCCTTGGAGGGGAGGGCACGTGGAGAGGTCCACCATTCCATTTCTCGCTTGGGAGATCATAAGAACTTGGAGTAATCACCAAACGTGTTGGAAAGGCAGTCCCGCTGGGCCCGTTTCCTCACTCAGGTTTAACCTCACTCTGCTTGCTACGCCTGGATCACGCAACACCAAGCCAGACGCCTCCGCCACAATTCCAGAAGGATGACACCCCTCCAAGACCTCTGTGTGATTCTGCCAAGTCCTCGCATCGTTGCAGCTCTGACCTGGGCTGTTGAGGAACAGGTGCTGGAGGCTTCCGTAACCAGCCAGTGTCCAGCACTTGCCCAGCTGACCGCCTTTTGCCCGAAGAATCTGAGGTCCCAGGTATTAGGGGGAGCATGACTGATGTAGGCTTCCACCGGCACTTTAAATCCAGAGTTTGGTGGCCTTCTCTGAGGAAGGATGTACGGGAATTGGCCAAGCCTGCCTCCCATCTGCAACTAACACAAGTGGTCCTGCCAGCCCCCAGCCGGATTGCTGCAGCCCCTGCCTGTGCCCCAGACGCCCCTGGTCTCACATCGCCCTTGACTTTGTCAAGGGCTGCCCTTCAAGTGGCATGAGTCATTCTCACACGTGGGGACGCGAGCAAGATGGCACACTTCATTCCTCCAATCCTAACCGCCCAGGAGACCGCCCAGGTGGTCTGGGAACAGCCTCCGGATCCAAGGACTGCCAAGGGATGTTGTTTTGGACGTGGTCACAATCTCCGCTTTGGAAGGGGAAATTCTGGTCGACCTGCTGGGAGCCACAGTCAGTCTGACTCTCGATTATCCTCTAATCTAATGGGCAGTAGAGCTGGGTAAAGGAGTTCGAGAAGGCGTATAGATGTATGACTTCACGCAACCCCCACCCTGGTCGCAGGCATTGGACATGGGTGGAGAGAACGCACACAATTTTCTGACCTGCTCTGCCATCGTATGTCCTTCCAATGTAGCTTGAGGTGATACCAGCCCCTCTATTTGCCAGCCAGGAGGAGGGAGGTTATTGCCCATCTGCAATCTTTGCTTTTGCGCCGATGTCGCCGCACCTGGTCACAAAACCCGAGCCACACCCTCAGGTCGAAGGTTGAGCTACACTACCGGGCAACTGGTCGGAGGAATTCCTGCTCCCACCTACCATGTTGGTCAAAGGGTGTGTATGAAGAATACACTTCAGGGTGGAGTGCGGCATGCCATTCCCCTATTATAAGAGTGATTAGCCCAACTGCTGTCCGGCTCAACTGCCTAATTCCCCGAGGGTGCAAATCCCACTTTCCATGTGTCTAAGATTAAGCCTATCCATGAGAGTCGGTACCTTTGCTGCGCCTGGTTCCTCCTCCACGTGCTCAAGCCGATGGTGGTTGGTTATACGTCCGACGCCCGCTTATCAGACGGAGGGGTAGGGGTTCCAGTACCTCATTGACTGGGAGGGCTAGTGGACCTGAGGAAAGGACCTGGGTGCCAGCTAGTCGGATTGTGGATAGGACTATCACCGTTTCACCAACGGTATCCGATCAACCTGCAATCGTAGGGGCCGCCCAGAGGGGTCGAACCCCCGGCCCGCCTCGGCTTCCTGTCCTGTGCCTGACTGATCCTGTCTCGGGACCTGTAATCTCCCCGATTACGACCTCCAGCTCCGAGGATGAGGACGTTACGGACCGTGGGAGGAGTTTTAGCCCTCCTCCGGCTCCGCCCCGCGGGGGGTGCTCTTTTGGGACTTGGGGGGGGGGTTGATAGTCACTCACCGGTACCACCTAATTTCATATCTTCACCTACTCCTCTACTCAGCCTAACTAGCTCCACCCCGTCCCTGCTCTGCTCGGCCCTAATTACTCTGCCAGCTGCGCTGCATTACCCACTGAACCTCTCCCAGTATTTAAGGCTCTGTCTTTCAGCTCTCCGTGTAGATCGTCTGCAAAGCTCACACCCGGAACCTGGGTTTGTTAACGCTTCTGGCTCACCCCGGTTTTGTGACCCCCGACTGCTCTGTTTTTTGGATACTCTTTCTGCCTCAGGAGATCCAGACCTGCTTCTGCCATTGCTTAATTCTTGGACTACTCTTCAATCTCGGACGACCAACGACCACCGGCTTAAGGAGTATCGCTGACACTGGGGGGCACAGACCCAGCGAATTGGAGGGGATCCTGTTACCCCTGGAGCCTTCATTCACTCTCTACTTCCCCCAATTAATAAACTTTCTGGTGTGAGAATGTGGTCCTTGGTGCCTGTCTGAATCGTGAAAATAAATTGATTTGCATTTTAATGAGGGAAATAAGTGTTTGACCCTCTCAATCAGAAAGATTTTTGATCAGTGTTTTTTTTAGTAATAAGAGGAGATTAGGGAGCACACTCTTAAAGGGAGGTTAATCTCAGTTTGTTACCTATATAAAAGACACCTGTCCACAGAAGCAATCAATCGATCAGATTCAAACTTCCACCATGGACAAGACCAAATAGCTCTCCAAGGATGTCAGGGACAAGATTGTAGACTCCGCACACAAGGCTGGAATGGCTATAAGACCATCGCTAAGAACAGGGGAGAAGGTGACAACAGTTGGTGCAGATTATTCGCAAATGGAAGAAACACAAAATAACTGTCAATCTCCCCCTCGGCCTGGGGCTCCAAGTAAAATCTCACCCGTGGTTGCAAGATATGAGAACGGTGAGGAATCAGCCCAGAACTAACAGGAGGATCTTTTTCAATGATCTCAAGGCAGCTATGGCTATAGTATCAAGAAAACAATTGAGGAAGGACTGAAATACTGCAGCGCAACTCTGCTCAAGAAAGCACATATACATGCCCGTCTGAAGTTTGCCAATGAACATCTGATTGATGCAGAGGAGAACTGGGTGAAAGTGTGTGGTAGATGAGACCAAAATCGAGTTTTTTGGCATCAAATCAACTCGGCCGTGTTTGGAGGAGGAGGAATGGCCTCTGACCCAAGAACAGGCATCCCCACCGTCAAACATGGAGGTGGAAACATAATGCTTTGGGGGTGTTTTTAAGGAAGGAAACTTCACTGCACAGGATTTTGAGAGGACGAGAAATTGGGAGGTGAGAACCCCCCTCCTCACAGCCAGGGCATTGGAAAAGGGGTGGGATGGGTATTCAGCATGACAATGACCCCAAACACACGCCAAGGCAACAAGGGAGTGGTAAGAAGAAGCACAATTAATGGAGTGGGTAGTCTCAGACCTTAATCCCATAGAAAATTCAGTGGAGGGAGCTGAAGGTTCGAAAGAGCGTAAACGTAGCCTCAAAACCTTAATGAATTGGAGAAGATTCTGTCTTCACTGTTCAAATAAACCTACCATTAAAATTATAGACTGATCATGTCTTTGTCAGTGGGCAAACGTATAAAATCAGTTGGGATCAAATACTTTTTTTTGACTGTACACGTATATTGTGGGGAAAAAGTATTTAGTCAGCTACCAATTGTGCATGTTCTCCACTCTAAAAGATGAGAGAGGCCTGTAATTTTCTCATCATAGGTAAATAACATGACAGAAAATTGGAGGGAAAAAATTCAGAAAATCACATTGTAGGATATTTAATGAATTATTTGCAAATTAGGAGGAAAATAAGTATTCAGGTCACCTAAAAACAAGCAAGATTTCTGTTTCACAGACCTGTAACTTCTTCTTTAAGAGGTCTTGTCCTCCACTCGTTACCTGTATTAATGGAACCTGTTTGAACTCATGTTATCAGTATAAAATACACCTGTCACAACCTCAAACAGTCACACTCCAAATCACTATGGCTAAGACCAAAGAGTTGTCAAAGGACACCAGAAACAAAATTGTAGACCTGCACCAGGCTGGGAAGACTGAATCTGCAAAGGTAGAGCTTGGTTGAAGAAATCAACGGGGAGAAAAGAAAGAAGACATACAAGACCACTGGATAATCTCCCGATTGGGGCTCCAAGTAAAGATCTCACCCCCGGGGGTCAAAATGATCACAAGAACGTGAGAAAAATCCCAGAACCACACGGGGGGACCTAGTGAATGACCTGCAGAGAGCTGCGACTTAAAGTAAATAAAAGCCAATCAGTAACACACTACGCGCCAGGGACCAAATCTCAGTGCCAAGACGGGTTCTGCTTAAGCCAGTAATGTCAGGCCCGTTGATGCTTTGCTAGAGTGCATTTGGATGATCCATTTACATTTTATATTTTTAGTAGCAAGACGCTATTCAGACTAATTACAGTTAGTGAATACATTTTTTTTTATATGGCCCCCCGTGGGAATCGAACCCACAACCCTGGTATTGCAAACGCCATGCTCTATCAACTGAGCTAGCATCCTCTGCCACGGCCATTCCTCCCCCTGCCCTGGACGACGCTGGGCCACTCGAGCGCCACCCATGAGCTCCCGGGGGCCGTGAAACTGGATTCGAACCAGCTTAGTGGCACAGTTAGCACTGCGATGCAGTGTCTGGACACTGCACCACTCAGGAGCAGTATCAGAAGAGGATTGGGAGAATGTGTATATGTAGATGAAACCAAAATATAACGATTTGGTAAAACAACTCGTACAAGTTTGGAGGACAAAGAATGCTTAGTTGCATCCAAAGAACACCATACCTACTGTGAAGCATGGGGGTGGAAACATCATGCTTTGGGGCTGTTTTTTTGCAAAGGGACCAGGACGACTGATGGAAGAATGAATGGGGCATGTATCATGAGATTTTTGAGTGAAAACCTCCTTCATCAGCAAGGGCATTGAAGATGAAATGTGGCTGGGTTTCAGCATGACAATGATCCCAAACACACCGCGGGCAACGATGAGTGGCTTGGGAAGAAGTTATTTCTAAGCATTGGAGTGGCTTTTAGCCAGTTTAACCCCATAGAAAATCTTTGGAGGGAGTTGAAATCTGTGTTGCCCAGCGACAGCCACAAAAACATCACTGCTCTAGAGGAGATCTGGGGGGGATGGGCAAAATAACAGCAACAGTGTGTGTGTGAAAACCCTGAAGTTATTACAGAAAACGTTTGACCTGTGTCATTGCTAACAAAGGTATATAACAAAGTATTGAGAAAATTTTTTTGTTATTGACCAAATACTTATTTTACCAAATTTGAAATAAATTATTAAAAATCCTACAATGTGATTTTTCTGGAGAAAAATCTATTTTGTTGTATAGTTGACGGTACCTATGATGAAAATTACAGGGCCTCTCTCATCTTTTTAAGTGGGAGAACTTGCAATTGGTGGTTGACTAAATATGTTTTCCCCACTGAACAAACAAGTACATAACACAGTAACAAAAAAAACGTTTATTCACTTTAAGTGTGTAATTAAGAATGAATGAATCCTGGATCTTGTTTTGGAAAATGCCAAACATTATGTAGGTGCTGGGTTAGAAACAATCGGGACACAGCAGTGGCAAGGGGCCCAATTACATTTAATCAACAGATTCGCTTTTCCAGGGATCTCTGTACATAATGGTAAATAGGTTGTAAATATGTTGTAAATATGTTGTAAATAGGTTGTAAAGTTGTAAATATTTTGCCCAAAGCACTTTTTACTTCTACTTACCAAATATATTGGTTTTTAAAAAGATGCACTGAGTTCTAATGCAATACTATATTAAAGAGCATAACGTCACAAACTAAAAATACTGTATGTCACAACATTGTTTTCAATGCTTGGGCTGCTCATTAACTAAAGACATTGAGTACAGAATTATGATTATGCTCAAGTTAAGTAATTACCCTATTAGGTGGCTTTGGGGGTGTTTTGTTTCTAGATGCCTGCCTTTTTGTTGTTGGTATCTCTCCAGAAAGGCAGAGTTGCACCTCAAGAGCCCATTCCTCTGACGTGTTTGCACATAATGGACGCCTGACAGTGATTGGGCATTTGATAGAATTTTTCTGTTTTTTAAAAGATTTTATTATTTTAATTTTGACAGAAGTGGGTGTATTATTACTATATGCAGGCTCATTAGCATGCAGGGCTTTGTGCCGAGACTGAGGTTGATTAATTTCAACTAAAGTTGAAGCCAAACAAGAACAGGCAAACTTATTCCAAGGGCTCCTACTTCGATAACATCCGGGGCTGCTTTTAACCGCATTAACTTGGGGTTTTGTTTATATGGTTTTTCTTCCTCTTATCGCTTCTAATCTTGTTTTCAGGCTCGGCACTGCTGGATTTATTTATTGTTGTTTTATGAAGTGAGGACGGAGGAAACTAAGGGAGAGGTGGGGTAGGAGAACTGAGGGAAAAACATCCAAGGTTAGGGTGTGTGTATGTGTGTTTGTCTTTCTAAGTAGGACAGTAGAATTGATGGAATGGGAACATACCACCAGCGTGACAAAACAGATTTCTCAACAGGCTGTGGTAGATGGAGTTGTAGGTGAGAGACTCAGAGAGGTGAGAAGAAATGCTGGATATTTTGGGGACGTCTGTGTGGAGTGTATAATAGACAGATTATTTTTTGTAAATATGAGTAAGATGCATATTTGATGAGGCAATATACAACAGTTTACAGAATATACAGAAATGTATGGATGAAGAATTCTTCAGCTGACAAACATGCTTATCTCACCGTTATCTTGTATAAATAAACAGTAAGCCTGCTTTGATGCTTCACACTCTGTGACACAAAAGGACATCTATAGTACACTCTGCATGTGCAGACACACACACACACACACCTCTAGGCCTATGTGCATGAAAGTCAGGGAGCATCTGGGTGTTGTCTTTCTGTGTTTCTCTGTATTGCCCAGCATCCATTATATCCACGCCTCGACCCCCAGCTCCTTCAAAGAACCCAGAGAGGAGACACCCTACTGGGACTGGAGACATCCACAGAGACTGGTGACATCCACAGAGACTGGTGACATCCACAGAGACTGGTGACATCCACAGAGACTGGTGACATCCACAGAGACTGGAGAGATACACAGAGACTGAGACATTCACAGAGACTGGAGACATTCACAGAGACCGGGTGATATCCACAGGAGACTGGAGATATCCACAGAGACTGGAGACATCCACAGAGACTGGTGACATTCACAGAGACTGGTGACATCACAGAGACTGACATTATAGAGATGACATGAGAATCATAGAGACTAGGGAATCACAGAGACTAGGAATTACATAGTTAAGGACATACATAGATCTAACTGAGAAGCTTAATAAACGTAATCTGGTTTTGGTGTAAGAGAGGGGAATGAAAGGTGATGGCTTTGCTGGTTGAAGTGGATTAGAGTAGTGCTGAAATGATAGAGGTATTAACTAGGCTAGTGGCATGAGAGGTAGCTGTCTGTTATTATGTATTTACCAGATTAGATCACTTTCAATATTTTTTCTGTGCTTTTTCTTTGCCCCCCCCCCTCTGTCCTCCACCCCCTCAGCACCTCTCTAATCCTTTCCCCTCTTCACTCACTCTTTCCTGTAGGGGTGACAGATTGTGCGCTCACCCCTCAACACTCACCATGACCTCTGGCAGTCTTGACCCTAGCAGAACCAGCTCACCAGTTGGCTGAAGTGCATGATGCACCTCCAATCCACATAGATCGAAAAATAGATAGGAAATGACACCCAGTTGGGAGTAGATTGAGTAGCATCAGATGTCATACTATTCTTTCTCCTATTAGCCGTATGGCTGGATACAGTCTTCAGTAGGAGATGAACCAGAGCTGCAGTGACCAGGTTGTAAATGAGCTCTTTGTTTATATTTGCCTGAGGTAAATCTGCTGTATCAAATATATGATTCATTTATGTGTCTTCAGAGAGTTTACTTAATCCACATATAATATTTATAATCAGCCACGCCGAGTGATATGAGAGTTGAAAGTTGAAGGAGAGCTGAAAGAAGGCTAATCGAACACAAATCCCAATAGAACTGTTATTCCTCAGCCAACCTTTCTTTCTGAAGGATCACCCCGAAATTAATCCTCCTCGGTCCACTGTAGCATCTCTGGTATTTAAGACGGTTCGCTTATTACTTCCATTTATGAGATTGCCTGTGGTAGCAATCACATAATCCCATCATGTTTTTTCTCTCCTTTCATTGGTCATGACTCATGCCACTTGGTCCCTGTGAGTACCGCTCATGGCTCTCGCCTGTATAAAGACCAAATTGTTTTGATGCGAGTGTAATCACATTAGTCTGTGATGGAGGAAGGGAGCGAGACAGATAGAAAGAGATGGAAAAAGAGAGCGAGGGAGATGGAGAGAGAGGTGAAATTGGACTTGTTGCTCCAGCGACACAGCCGCCATGATAGTCAGTGTTGTTGTTGTTGTTGTTGTTGTGATGAGCTGAGAGCTGTCACAATGCATCACCCTCAAAGCTGTTGCCCGGGAGCACCCATACGTAAAATATATGCACGCATGACTGTGAGTCGCTTTGAATAAAAGCATTCAAGCAAAATGGATATATTATTATTAATTAGTATTATTATATTATATAATATATGTCGTCTAATATGGGCTGTAGAGCCACTGACGCAATCATGCACTAATACTGAAAATAATCAGATAAATGTTTTTGACCGGGATAAATATGGATGAATATATGTGAGGAGAGGTGAGTCTGTGAGAAAATTACCGCGTGGTAAGGTAATTTTTTATTTATTATTTACCTTTATAGTATCACCTTCTCCAATGGAAGTTTGTAGAGAAACACTGTGCACTGATATCATGTTGTTGACTTGGTACTAGTAGCCTAAATATATATATTTTAAACTGACTAATAGGCCTATACAGTGACAGCGAGATGACTTGTATTAACAGTGAGGAGCCCTCTCCACTCAGGTGTGCTTCAGGCCTTTATCTTTAAGCAGTGGGAAGCCCCCTTTCCTCATGGGGGTCCAACGCTCCTCTCTACTGCATGAGACTGGTTTTTCCTTCATTAGTAGACACACTGTCATTACATCTATGCACACAGCTCCTAGAGCTACATCCATTCCACCTAATGAAGGGAGCAGAGCTGGGGATCATTAGTGCTTTTGGAGTCATGATTTTGCAGCGTTAGTATTTGTGTTATATTTCTTCCCTCTGCGTAAGGTTTGGGTGGTTAATGCTGACATTTATCTTGGGTGAATGTCAGTACATCAGCACATCCGCATGCAAGTAATATACTGATGCTAAAATGTTTATTTTATTCATTTACTATGTTGTATGTGGTTATTATTTTTTATTGTTGTTGCATTGTGGGAAGGAAACTGCAATGAATCATTTCTGTTGGACAGTGTATACAGTGGGGAAAAAGTATTTAGTAGCCACCACTGTGCAAGTTTCCCACTTCTAAAAGATGAGAGGCCTGTAATTTTCATCATAGGTACACACCAATAACTATGACAGACAAAATGAGAAAAAAATTCAGAAAATCACATTGTAGGAATTTTTCATGAATTTATTTGCAAATTATGGTGAAAATAAGTATTTGGTACCTACAAACAAGCAAGATTTCTGGCTTCACAGATCTGTAACTTCATCTTTAAGAGGCTCCTCTGTCCTCCACTCGTTACCTGTATTAATGGCACCTGTTTGAACTTGTTATCAGTATAAAAGACACATGTCACAACGTCAAACAGTCACACTAAAACTCCACTATGGCTAAGACCAAAGAGCTGTCAAAGGACACCAGAAACAAAATTGTAGACCTGCACCAGGCTGGGAAGACTGAATCTGCAATAGGTAAGCAGCTTGGTTTGAAGAAATCAACTGTGGGAGCAATTATTAGAAATGGAAGACATACAAGACCACTGATAATCTTCCTGGATCTGGGGCTCCACCAGAAAGACCTCACCCCGCGGGGTCAAAATGATCACAAGAACGGTGAGCAAAAATCCTAGAACAACACGGGGACCTAGTGAATGACCTGCAGAGAGCTGGGACCAAAGTAACAAAGCCTACCATCAGTAACACACTACGCCACCAGGGGACTCAAACCTGCAGTGCAAGACGTGGTCCCCCTGCTTAAGCCAGTACATGTCAGGCCCGTCTGAAGTTGCTAGAGTGCATTTGGATGATCCAGAAGAGGATTGGGAGAATGTCATATGGTCAGATGAAACCAAAATAGAACTTTTCTAAAAACTCAACCGGCCGTGTTTGGAGGACAAGAATGCTGAGTTGATCCAAAGAACACCATACCTACTGTGAAGCATGGGGGTGGGAAACATCATGGTTTGGGGGCTGCTTTTTCTGCAAAGGGACCAGGACGACTGATCCGTAAAGGAAAGAATGAATGGGGCCATGTATCGTTAGATTTTGAGTGAAAAACCCCTTCATCAGCAAGGGCATTGGAAGATGAAACGTGGCTGGCCCTTTCAGCATGACAATGATCCCAAAACACCGCCCTGGCAACGAAGGAGGGGTCGTAAGAAGCATTTCAAGGTCTGGAGTGGCTAGCCAGCTCCCAGATCTCAACCCCATAGAAAATCTTTGGAGGGAGTTGAAAGTTGTGTTGCCCAGCGACAGCCCCAAAACATCACTGCTCTAGAGGAGATCTGCATGGAGGAATGGGCCAAAAATACCAGCAACAGTGTGTGAAACTTCAGAAGACTTACAGAAAACGCTTGGACCTGTGTCATTGCTAACAAAGGGTATATAACAAAGTATTGAGAAACTTTTGTTATTGACCAAATACTTATTTTCCCACCCATAATTTGCAAATTAATTAATAAAAAAATCCTACAATGTGATTTTTGGAGAGAAAAATCTATTTTTGTTGTATAGTTGATCATCATGATGAAAATTACAGGCTCCTCTCATCTTTTGAAGGTGGGAGAACTTGCACAATTTGTGGCTGACTAAATACTTTTTCCCCCATTGTACATACGAATTAATACAA
>NW_025539286.1:0-13788 GCF_020615455.1 Coregonus clupeaformis
ATTTAGTTACCTTGTTTGGATAGGGGTAGTTGATATTTATATATTTAGTTACCTTGCTTTAGGTAGTGGGTAGTTGATGTTGAAGTATTTCTCGTGAGAACTCGTAGCTTGACTGCAGCCTTCAGAGCATAATGAGTCTGCTGCATTTCTCAGGAGCAGCATAGACAGAAACCTGAAACATTATTACAGTGATGTTCTGAAATCACACACATACACACACACACACACACACAATGACATACATAATGCATAACATACCCGTATATATCCCTGCCCCCAGTCAGACCTACCTTGACCCCTGAGGCAGCTGTTGCCTGACAGATAAGTAAAACATGAAGGCACAGATAGGAATCCTCACACTCACAGCAAAAGTTATAGTATATCCAGGACCACGTCTGCTCAGAGGGAAAACACACACACATGCACAGACACACACACTGCCCCCTCAGAAAGTATTATAACCCTTAACTTATTAAAAAAATGTTGTGTTACAGGTGAATTAAAAATGGATTATTAGATTTTTTAGTACACACAATACCCCATAAAGTGGAAAAGAGATAATAGAATGATGAAAATGAAATACAGAAATATTAATTTAATACAGTGCCTTGTAAAATATATCTTTCTATTTTGTTGCATTAAAAGTAATTAAAGATTTATTGGATTATGTGTAATGGACATACACAAAATAGTCAAATTGGTGAAGTGAAATGAACAAAATAACTTGTTTTAAAAAATTCAAATAATGGAAAAGGGTGGGAATGTATTAACCCCTTGTTTGAAGCCTAAATAAGACTGGTCAGCAACCAATTACCTTCAGAAGTCAGCATAATTAGTTGAATAAAGTCACCTGTGTGAATCGTACATGATCTAGTATATATAACTGTTCTGAGGCCAGATTAAACACCACTAAAGGGGACCACCAAGCAAGAGGGACATTAAGACTAAGGAGCCTCCAAATAGGTCAGGGACAAAGTTGTGGAGTAGTATAGATCAGGGTTGGGTTATAAAAAAATATCTGAAACTTTGAACATCACAGAGCACCATTGAATCCATTATTTAAAAAATGAAAAGTATGGGACACAACAAACTGACAAGAGAGGGCCGCACAAAAACCGACCGGCAAGGAGGGAAAGAGAGGAACAAAGAGACCAAAGATAACCCTGAAGTAGTGAAAGCAAGAGATAAGTATAGGACACTTTAAGCCGCACACCACAGAGCTGATTTAGGAAGAGTGGACAGAAAAAAGCCATTGCTTACAGAAAAAATAAAAACAGGTTGGTATTAAACATTTGGGAAACTCCCCAAACATATGGAAGAAGGTACTGGGTCAGATGAGAATAAAATTGAGCTTTTGCCCATCAAGGAGAAACGCTAATTGGCGAAAACCAACACCTCATCACCCCGAGAAACATCCCCACAGTGAAGCATGGTGGTGGCAGCATCATGCTGTGGGGATGTTTTTATGGGCAGGGGTAGAATTTAAGGAATGATGGATGGGATAAATAAGGGGAAATTTTGAGGGAAACTGCTTCTGTCTTCCAGAGATTTGAGACTGGGACAGAGGTTACTTCAGCAGGACAATGACCCAAGCATACTGCTAAAGTAACACTTGAGGGTTTAAGGGAAAATTTAAATGTTTGAAATGGCGGTCAGAAGCCGAGACCTCAATCAATGAGAATTGTGGTATGACTTAAAGATTGTACACCAGTGGAACCCATCCAACTTGAAGGGAGCTGGAGCAGTTTTGCTTGAAGAATGGGCAAAAATCCAGTGGCTAGATGTGCCAGCTTATTGAGACATACCCAGTACTCATGCAGCTGTAATTGCTGAAAGGGTAAGATTGACTTTGGGGGTGAATAGATATGCACGCTCAAGGTTTCAGTTTTTTAGTTTATTTTTGTTTGTTTCACAGTAAATATTTTGTATTTAAAGTGGTAGGCATGTTGGTAATAAATGATAAAACCCCAATAATTTTAATTCAGGTTGTAAGGAACAAAATAGGAAAATGCTAAGTGGGATAGAAACACTGAAAGATACAAAAAAGATACTGGAAGTGATTACAGCTGTGAGTTTTTGGGTAATTAAGATCTTTCGCACACCTGGTGTACAACATTTGCCTATTATTATTTTTAATTCTTCAAGCTCTGTCAAATTGGTTGTTGATATTGCTAGAAACATTTTTAATTTGCCATGACTTTCGGCTGATTTTAAAGTGGAAGTTGGGAGAGTTATATTTGAGTGTTTAGTGAAAGGAAAGTGAGGGAGGCCGCTCTCTCAGATGTTTAGTTAATTTTATTGCAATCTCTTTTGCATTATTGTAGCCTTTTTGTAGCCGTAACTATGTGTCTGTCTATCCCTCGCTCTCTCTCTCTGCACAGGCTATACAAACGCTTTCGACACACGCCGTGGCTGCTGCCACTCTAATCTGGTGGTGCCTGCGCGCCACGACCCACGTGGACTTCCAGGTCTCCGGCAGCCTCTGGAACTGCAGTTCTGCGGCCAACAAGGCAGAGTTCATCTCAGCCTATGCTACCCTCCAGTCCCTCGACTTCTTGGGCTGACGGAAACATGGATTACCACAGAAAACACTTGCTACTCCTACTGCTCTCTTTCCTCGTCTGATCATGTGTTCATACGAGAGCATCTGGTCAGCGCGGGGTAGCACAGGAATCTTCATCTCTCCCAAGTGGATATTCTCTCTTTTCCCCTGACCTATCTGTCTATCTCCTCATTTGAATTCCATGCTGTCACAGTCACTAGTCCCATTCAAGCTTAACATCCTTATCATTTATCGACATCCAGGTTCCCTTGGAGAGTTCATCAATGAGCTTGACGCCTTGACTAAGTTCCTTTCCTGAGGATGGCCACCCCTCACAGTTCTGGGTGACTTTAACCTCCCAGTCTGCCTTTGACTCATTTCTCTGCCTCCTCTTTCCACTCCTTTCTCCTCTTTTGACTCTCACTCTCTCACCGTCCTCCCTACTCACAGGGCAGGCAATACGCTTGACCTCATCTTTACTAGATGCTGTTCTTGTCACAGTTCTCAGCCAGAACCCAAAAGCAGACCAGGACAAGGGAGAGTTGAACGAAAGTGAGGGTTTATTCGGATACAAACAAAAGGTGCAGAATATTCCAGGGACAGAGCGGGGCGGCGTGGATGAGTAGTTGGGGGTGCAGTGCAAGGTCCAGTGAGGGCTGGGCAGCCGCCGACCATCAGGCAGAGGTGGGGTGAAGGTTCCGGACGGTGTGACTGCAGGTGAAACAAAAACGGAGGTAAGGACACAAAAACTCAACAAAGTACAAAACAACAAAAACTCACGCTAGATACTCTAACTGATACGCAGATACACCTACTGTTCAGGCTAACGATCCGGTAGGAACTGGATGTTGGGCAGAGCCTAAGAAAGGTGCTGATTAGGCCCAGGTGTGCAGATTGCTAATGGGAAGCAGGTGCGGAAACCAGAGCGCTCCCCGGGAGCGTTCAACCCTCGGAAACTGGAGATTACGACCAGGACCCGACTAGACATCGGGATCGACAGTTCTTCTACTAATCTCACTGCAACTCCTCCAAGTCTCCGACCACTACTTTGTATCCTTTTTCTCTCTCGCCTCCTTCAACACTACTCACCTCTGCCCCTACTCAGATGGTAATGTGCCATCGCAACCTTCGCTCTCTTTCTCCCGCTTTACTCTCTTCTTCCATCCTATCATCTCCTTTCCCTCTGCTAAATCCTTCTCCCTCCGGTCTCCTGATTCTGCATCCTCAACCCTCCTCTCCTCCCTTTCTGCATCTTTTGACTCTCTATGTCCAGTGTAGCGCAGTTGGTAGAGCATGGTGCTTGCAACGCCAGGGTTGTGGGTCGATTCATGGGGGCAGTATAATAAATAAATAAAAATAATGTAAATGCACTCAACAACTGTAAGTCGCTCTGGATAAGAGCGTCTGCTAAATGACTGAAATGTAAAATATCCTCCGGCCTGGCTCGGTCCTCCCCTCCTGCTCCGTGGCTTGACAAGTCATTGCGAGCTCACAGAACAGGGCTCCGGGCAGCCGAGCGGAAATTGAGGAAATCTAGACTCCCCTGCGGACCTGTCATCTTTTCCTCCCCTCCTCTCTACATTTTCTTCCTCTGTTTCTGCGCAAAACCACTTTCTACCACTCTAAATTTCAAGCCTCTGCCTCTAACCCCTAGGAAGCTCTTTGCCACCTTCTCCTCCCTGCTGAATCCTCCCTCCTCCTCCCCCTCCCTCTCGTGGATGACTTCATCAACCATTTTGAAAGAAGGTTGACAACATCCGATCCTCATTTATTAAGTCAAATGACACCGCTGGTCCTGCTTACACTGCCCTACCCTATGCTACTTCTTTTCTCCCCTCTCTCCAGATGATATCTTATGCGACTTGTGAAGCCGGTCGCCGGCAACAACCTGCCCGCTTGATCCTACTCCCGCTTCTCTTCTCCAGACCATTTCCGGAGACCTTCTTCTTACCTCACCTCGCTCATCCTTGACCGCTGACTATGTCCCTTCCGTCTTCAAGAGAGCAAGAGGTTGCACCCCTCCTCAAAAACCTACACTCATCCCGCCGATGTCAACAACTACAGACCAGTATCCCTTCTTTATTTTCTCCCAAAACTCTTGAGCCGTCTCTAGCCAACTCTCCTGATATCTCTCTCAGAAAGACCCTTGGTCCAAACCAGTCAGCTTTCAAGACTGGTCATTCAACTTGAGACTGCTCTTCTCTGTGTCACGGGAGGCTTTCCGCACTGCTAAAGCTAACTCTCTTTCTCTCTGCTCTTATCCTTCTAGACCTATGCTGCCTCTGATACTGTGAACCACTCAGATCCTCCTCTCCACCCTCTCCGAGTTGGGCATCTCCGGCGCTGCTCACTCTTGGATTGCGTCCTACTGACAAGTCGCTCCTACCAGGTGGTGTGGCGAGAATCTGTCTCCGCACCACGTGCTCTCACCACTGGTGTCCCCACGGGGCTCAGTTCTCAGGCCTCTCCTGTTCTCTCTATACACCAAGTCACCTGGCTCTGTATATCCTCACATGGTCTTCCTATCATTGCTACGCACACAATTAATTTCTCCTTTCCCCCTTCTGATAACCAGGTGGCGAATCGCATCTCTGTATGTCTGGCAGACATATCAGTGTGGGCTGTCGGATCACCACCTCAAGCTGAACTCGGCAAGACGGAGCTGCTCTCCCCCGGGGAAGGACTGCCCACTCCATGATCTCGACATCACGGTTGACAACTCCATTGTGTCCCCTCCTCCCAGAGTGCAAAGAACCTTGGTGTGACCCTGGACAACACCCTGTCGTTCTCCACTAACATCAAAGCTGTGACCCGATCCTGCAGGTTCATGCTCTACAACATTGCAATATGACCCTACCTTACACAGAAAGTGGCACAGGTTCTATTCCAGGCACTTGTCATCTCCGTCTGGATTACTGCAACTTGCTGTTGGCTGGGCTCCTGTCTGTGCCTTCTAAACCCTACAACTTATCCAGAACGCTGCAGTCCGTCTGGTGTTCAACCTTCCCAAGTTCTCTCATGTCACCCCGCTCCTCTGCACACTCCACTGGCTTGGCTTCCAGTTGAAGCTCGCATCTACTACAAAACCATGGTGCTTGCCTACGGAGCTGTGATGGGAACGGCACCTCCTTACCTTCAGGCTCTGATCAGACCCTACACCCAAACGAGGGCACCACGTTCATCCACCTCTGGCCTGCTAGCCCCCCTACCTCTACGGAAGCACAGTTCCCGATCAGCCCAGTCAAAGCTATTTGCTGCTCTGGCACCCAAATGGTGGAACAAGCTCCCCCACGACGCCAGGACAGCGGAGTCACTGACCACCTTCCGGAGACACTTGAAACCCTACCTCTTTAAGGAATACCTGGAATAGTATAACAGTCATCCTTCTACTTCTATTCTGTACAGTGTGACGTCACGAGAGGCTACACAGCTTTCAGCGGGATTGCTCAAGTAGTGCAAGGAGACAAGGTTCAAACAAAACAAGGATTTTATTATAGGTCTTGGGAAATTAACGAAAATATAACAAAATTCTGTTCTCTTGTGGCTCTTTAAGGGTTAACAGTTCAGGGATGTCTCTTCCACATCCAAAGTCATAATTCTCACTCGCTCAGATAACTTTTCCCCAGCCTTACTGTAGTCCACGTTGCAGCTAGTGGCCAACCCAGCAAAAAGTCCTTCCAAATGTCTCTCACGTATTTCCACAGGTGCATATATCCAAAGGTGAGTATTTCCCAAAGGTAAGTATCTCCAAATCCTTATATTCCTCATGGAAGTGGACGTGCAGCACTCTTGTCCTCCAGAGAGCCCAGGTTGGAGACTGTGTCTCTTCCCTTTCCCAACCTTCAGCTCATCAGCTCCTCATTTGTTTCAGCTGCGTGGGAAGATTGGCCATAGAGGGGTGGAGTTCCCGACCATACCAGCAGATGGAGCCATAGCTGTCTGGGTTTGTAGCCACCTCAGGGGGATGTAACGTCCCTCCAGGACACAGCCTCTCGTGACATCACAACAGACTTCCTTCTTTTCACTCTGTCAATTAGGTTAGTATTGTGGAGTAACTACAATGTTGTTGATCCATCCTCAGTGTTTCTTATATCACAGCCATTAAACTCTTTAACTGTTTTAAAGTCACCATTGGCCTCATGGTGAAATCCCTGAGTGGTTTCCTTCCTCTCCGGGAACTGAGTTAGGAAGAACACCTGTATCTTTGTAGTGACTGTGTGTATTGATACACCATCCAAAGTGTAATGACTAACTTCACCATGCTCAAATGGATATTCAATGTCTGCTTTTTTTTTTACTCATATATAAATAGGTGCCCTTCTTCGCGAGGCATTGGAAAACCTTCCTGGTCTTTGTGATTGAATCTGTGTTTGAAATTCACTGCTCGACTGAGGGACCTTACAGATAATTATAGATGAGGTAGCCATTAGAAAATCATATTAAACAGTATTATTGAACACAGAGTCCATGCAAATTATTATATGACTTGTTAAGCACATTTTTACACCTGAACTTATTTAGGCTTGCCTTAAAAAAGGGGTTGAATACTTATTGACTGAAGACATTTCAGCTTTTCATTTTTAATACATTTGTAATAATTTTGAAAAAAAAAACGTAATTCCACTTTGACATTATGGGGTATTGTGTGTAGGCCAGTGAATAAAATCTCTCTTTAATCAATTTAAATTCAGGCTGTAACACAACTAAATGTTGGAAAAGTCAAGGGGTGTGAATATTTTCTGAAGGCACTGTACACTCACATAATATGATCTACCTGCCACCATGTTGTCTCACATCTCCACCATGGTGTGTGTGTGTGTGTGTGCGTTTACTCACTACAGGCATGTTGGACAGGGCGGTGTGTGCTGGGCTCCTCTTGATACTGATAGAGTAGTTAGCCTTGAAGCTAGGCTCATCAAAACAGGGAAACGCCATCCGAGCACTGGTGGGCTCAAAATGAGTGGAGGCCAGGGTCCTGGAGAGATAGAGGTAGGGGAGAGATAGGGGGGATGGTGGAATGGCGGGAGAGAGAGAGAAAATACAAGGAGTTTCATGTGATGTCTCTCCTCATACCAGTAGTTTCTGCGTTTGGATGAGGAGTGTCAGCCTTTCTCCCCTACATAACCTACACATAGCCCGTATACATAGAGTATACGTCACACACATACACACACACACATGCACACAAACACACACATTCCGTACCGTGTCTCTCCGGTGCTGGTTCTGTAGGTGCCTCTGTAGAAGCCATAGAAGCCCTCTCCTAGATCCGCCCCAAACTCCAGAAACAGGAAGTACTTCTGCCCACCGCTGAGCACTCTGGGTGAGAATATGGCAACCTGCTCATGGGTAGGGTTGTGGAGAAACAGGGGGAGAACCTGAGGACACACACAAACAGGAACACACGCGGTAGTAATTAGACGGACATGTCAGAGAAGGCAGAAACTGGGCATGATAGTTTAGTGCTGAGGGAGTAGCTTACCTGGTCTGACAGGTGAGCCAGGTTCTAATCCAGCACGGTTGCCATAGTGATACGAAGCCCCTTGCTGTGCAGCACCACCCAGTTGGTATTGTTCTGAACCTGGAACTCTATCCTGACGGTACCGCTGTACCTGAGAATGGTGAGGTTAGGGTGGAGCAGGGGGTGGTAGTGGAGCGGAACAATGTACCCCGGAAGACGGAGGCGGCTCCAAGGGAATGAGAGGCTTCCCGTATTCAGGGGAGGCTGCTCCTCAGTGGGGTTAGGGGGCTCAGAGGCCTGGGTCGGGCTAGAGGAGGTCTGGGTCACACCAGCCAGAGACAGGAGGGCCAGAACCAAGAACCTGACCCAGAACATTATGGTGGAAAAGTTGTTGGATGACTACTGTAAAGATCAGGATACTAAAGATCACTCTTGAGAGCAGCAAGTGTTGTGCTGGCATTCAGTTTGTTTTCAGAATGATAGATAAACATTTGGGAGGATATCTGTCAGTCATTAGACCTTAGGAGGAGTGTAGTCTAAGCTTACAGCAACAGGCTAGTAGAATTGGCTTGAAATGTTCAGCAGATCTTTCTCGAAACCTGAAGAGAGAAGAAGAAGCTATGTTATTGTTATTTAAAAACAACAACAGCGGATCTCATCTAGGATCTCACACAGTGAAGTGTTAATGAGTTGTATTAGTTCTGTCTGATTTTATAAAGCCAAGAAGCTGAACAACTGACATTTCGGTCGGGTCGGTAAAGGTTGCTATCTATTCTATGCTATGATACACAGTGTATTACATGTCAACAAATAACATGGTGAGTGGAAGAGATAGCTGGTTGAATAGTTACACTATAGCTGTCCAGGCAGGCTACAATAGAGAAGGACAGGGCTTTCATTGTAATCTGATACTGCTGCTGAGTTAAAACTGGGATAGACACACACAAATGCACACTCAGGGATGGGCAAAAATTACAAAATACAATTACAAAATTCAAGTACAAAATACCCTAAAGTATTACTACCTTAGTTAAATGCACTGACTGTAAATAGTAAGTCACTCTGGATAAGTGTGTCTGCTAAATGACCAAAATGTAAATGTATATGTGTCACGGTTTCGGCCGAGACTGCTCCTCCTCCTGGTTCGGGCAGGCTTCGGCGTTCGCCGTCCCCGGAGTACTAGCTGCCACCGTTGTATGTTTCGTGGTGTGATTGCTTTGGTCTGTCTTGTACACCTGTGTCTGTTTGTGTTCTAATTACGTGTCCTATAAGTTCCCTGTTTTGTATTGGTTGGATTGTGTGTTGTTGTCTGCCTGTATTTGGAGCTGCGTGTTGACGCTCTGTTTGTTTGTTTAGTGTTTACGCATGGTTTACGTATTCACTCGCCTCTGTTTGTTTCGAGGCCGGTATTGTATTTTTGCACTTTTGACTAGTAAAGTCTGTTGGACGGAAGCCTCTGTGTCCTGCGCCTGACTCCTCCACCACATCCACATCGGTTCATCTGACAGAACAACACACCAACCATGGAGTCAGCAGGAGCAGCTACGACACCCAAGTCGCTGGAGGAACGGATCAGCTATCAGGACACCATGATCCGGCAACTTGGGTCCGCCATGGACGAGGTGTCCAACACTCTGCGCCCGGTTGGTTACTGGGGAGAGTGCCCACGTCTTCTTACACCATCCCATCACCAACGGCCAGTCCTCCTCTCTCAGCACCGGAACCCAGGGGCATTCGGCTCTCGCTCCCGAGGGCATATGACGGTTCTGCAGCCGGGTGTCAGGGGTTCCTCCTGCAGGTGGAACTTTACCTGGCTACCCTACACCCAGCGCCCCCGGGATACGAGAGCGTCTCGCCCTCATCTCCTGTCTATCCGGCAAGGCGTTGGAGTGGGCCAACGCCGAATGGAGGGGGAATAGACGCCGCTACCATCACCTACGCGGAGTTCTCCCGCCGCTTCAGGGCTGTCTTCGATCACCCACCTGAGGGAAAGGCGGCGCGGGGAGCGTCTGTTCCACCTCCGACAGGGGGAAGAGGAGCACGAGTTCGCCCTGGAGTTCCGGACTCTAGCGGCGGATGCGGGTGGAATGAGAGGGCCCTCATCGACCATTACCGGTGTAGCCTCACGAGAGGACGTTCGTCGTGAGCTGGCCTGCAGGGACACCAACCTATCCTTCGACCAGTTGGTGGACATCTCCATCCGGTCTCGACACCCTGCTGGCTACCCGCGGACGTCCCGAGTGGGGGTCGTCCATTCCACCCTCCATCACCTCCGAGCCGATTCCCATGGAGCTCGGGGGTGCTGGCGCTAGAGAGAGGAGGAGAGAGAACCCGAGGGGGGCCATCCCCTGCACCAACTGTGGCCGTGGAGGACACACCGCGGCCAGGTGCTGGGGAGGGTCTCCTGGGGAGAGGGGACAACATGTCACGCACTGGGGAGTCGTTTCAGGTGAGTAGGCGCCCCACTTACCCAGAGCTCTCTGTTGGTCACATGAGTATTCCTGTGAGATATCCACACAGGTGGCACCTCATTCCCAGCATAAGGCGCTAGTAGATTCAGGCGCAGCTGGGAATTTTATTGATCGTGCATTTTGTTATAGGTTAGGAATTCCCCCTTCGGCCGGTAGAAGCCCCCTTTCCTGTCCACGCCCTAGACAGCCGGCCGTTGGGGGTCGGGCTGATCAGAGAAGTCACAGCACCACTTAAGATGACGACGCAGGGGGGTCATGAGGAGATCATTCAGTTTTATCTGATTGACTCTCCTGCATACCCCGTGGTGCTGGGGCTTCCCTGGTTGCGCCCATGATCCTCAGCCATTGCGTGGCAACAGAGGGCTCTTATGGAGTGGTCTGCCCAGTGTGTAGGGAAATGTCTAGGTGTTTCGTTAGGGGCGACCTCGGTTGAGAGTCCGAACCAAGTGCCCGCAATGTCGCATTCCCCCTGAGTATGAGGACTTAGCACTTGTGTTCAGCAAAGCGAGGGCAGCACGGCTACCACCTGCATGACAGGGGGACTGTGCGATAAATCTCCAAACAGGAGCGGCACTTCCGCGGAGCCTGTGTGTATCCCCTGTCTCAAGAGGAGACTGCGGCTATGGAGACTTACATAGCCGAGTCCTTGGCACAGGGATACATACGGTCCTCCACTTCCCGGTTTCTCGAAGTTTCTTCTTTGTGAAGAAGAAGGACGGGGGTTTGCGCCCGTGTATTGATTACCGTAGTCTCAATCAGATCCCGGTTAAGTACAGTTACCCTCTTCCACTGATTGCGACTATGACCGGAATCATTACGCGGAGCTGCAGTTCTTCACAAAGTTGATCTCAGGAGCGTGTACAATCTGGTGCGCATTAGGAGAGGGGGATGAATGGAAAACGGCATTTAGCACTACCTCGGGTCATTACGAGTATCTCGTCATGCCATACTGGGTTAATGAATGCTCCTTCAGTCTTCCAATCCTTTGTTGTAGATTTTCCGGGACATGCATGGGCAGGGTGTGGTAGTGTACATCGACGACATCCTAGTGTACTCTTCATACGAGCCGAGCATGTAGCCCTGGTGCGCCGAGTGTTGAGAAGACTTGTTGGAGCATGACTTGTAGTGTCAAGGCAGAGAAATGCCTGTTCTTCCAGGGAGTCCGTCTCCTTTTTGGGTTATCGGTTGTCCGCGTCTGGTGTGGAGATAGAGGTAGACCGTGTGTCGGCCGTGGCGTAATTGGCAAACTCCAACCACTGTAAAAGAGGTGCAGCAGTTCTTGGGTTTTGCTAATTACTACCGGAGGTTTATCCGGGGCTTTGGACAGGTTGCAGCTCCCATTACGTCCCTGCTAAAGGGGGGTCCGGTTCGTTGCAGTGGCAGATGAGGCGACAGGGCATTTGTCAAACTGAAGAACCTGTTCACCTCGGCCCCGGTGCTGGCGCATCCGGATCCTCTTTACCATTCCAAGTAGAGGTAGACGTGTCGAGACCGGTATTGGGGCAGTCCTGTCACAATGGTCCAGGCACGCCACCTAAGCTCCGCCCCTGTGCGTTCTACTCCAAGAAGCTCAGCTCGCGGAGCGCAATTATGACGTTAGGGGACAGGGAGCTGTTAGCTGTAGTCCAGGCCCTAAAGGTGTGGAGGCATTGGCTTGAGGGGGCTCCAACACCCTTTCCTCATTCTGACTGATCCGACCGTAACCTGGAGTACATCCGGGCAGCTAGGGGAGATTGAACCTCGTCAGGCTAGGTGGAACATGTTCCTGACCCGGTTTGTTTTAAGATCACATACATCCCAGGGTCCCAGAACGGTAAGGCAGACGCCGGTCCCGGCGGTATGACACAGAGAGAGAGGGCCATTGAGCCTACTTCCAACTGCCGGAGTCTTGTCTGGTGGCTCGGTGGTATGGGAGGTCGATGCGAAATCGAGCGGGCACTGCGTACCGACCCTACTCCCCGAGTGTCCTGTGGGGCGGACGTGACGCTCGAGGTTCGTGATCGTCTTATTTATTGGGCTCATACATCACCCTCCTCTGGACATCCAGGTATTGGCCGGACAGTGCACTGCCTTGAGCGTGAAATACTGGTGGCCAACGTTAGCTAAGGATGTGAGGGTTTATGTCTCCTCCTGCTCGGTGTGCGCCCAGTGTAAGGCGCCTAGACATTTGCCCAGGGGTAAGTTACATCCCCTGCCCGTTCCCCAACGACCATGGTCCCACCTCTCGGTGGATTTTGTAACCCAGACCTAACCCCTTCCCAGGGGAATACCACCATTTTGGTCGTTGTGGATCGGTTCTCCAAGGCCTGTCGTCTCCTCCCAATGCCGGGTCTCCCTACTGCCCTACAGACCGCCGAGGCCCTATTTACCCACGTGTTCCGGCACTATGGGGTCCCCCGAGGATAGTGTGTCTGACCGAGGTCCCCAGTTCACCTCCAGAGTCTGGGGGCGTTCATGAACGTTGGGGGTCTCGGTGAGCCTTACCTCGGGGTACCACCCAGAGAGCAATGGGCAGGTTGAACGAGTCAACCAGGATGTGGGTAGGTTTCTGAGGTCCTATTGCCGGGACCGGCCGGAGGAGTGGTCTAGGTATATCCCCTGGGCAGAGATGGCCCAGAACTCTCTCCGCCACTCCTCCACCAATTTAACACCTTTCCAGTGTGTTTTAGGGTATCAGCCGGTCCTGGCACCGTGGCACGAGAGCCAGATCGAGGCCTGCGGTGGGACGAGTGGATTCGGCGCTTCGGAGGAGACGTGGACGCTGCCCATGTCCATCTGCAGCGGCCATCCGTCAACAAAAGGCGAGCGCCCGATCGCCACCGCAGTGAGGGACCGGTGTACGCACCGGGAGATCGAGTCTGGTCTCGACTCGCGAAACCTGCCCCTCCGCCTGCCCTGCCGGGAAGCTGGGTCGGGCGGTTTGTGGGCCCTTTAAAGTCCTGAGAAGATTGAACGAGGTGTGTTACAGGTTACAACTGCCATTGAGTACAAGAATATTAACCCCTTGGAGTAAAGGGGGGGGTAGAAGGATTACTTTATCCTATCCCAGGTATTCCCTTAAAGAGGTGGGGTTTCAAATGTTCCGGAAGGTGGTGAGTGACTCCGCTGTCCTGGCGTCGTGAGGGAGCTTGTTCCACCATTGGGGTGCCAGAGCAGCGAACAGTTTTGACTGGGCTGAGCCGGGAACTATGCTTCCGCAGAGAGGTAGGGAGCCAGCAGGCCAGAGGTGGATGAAACGCAGTGCCCTCGTTTGGGTGTAGGGACTGATCAGAGCCTGAAGGTACGGAGGTGCCGTCCCCTCACAGCTCCATAGG
>NW_025539287.1:0-13787 GCF_020615455.1 Coregonus clupeaformis
TAACGATCCCGGCTGTCTGAGTCGTGGTCCTGTCTGGTGACTAGTGTTCCGGTTCGTAATCTCCAGTTTCCGAGGGTTCGGGAACGCTCGGGAGCGCTCTTGTTTTCCGCACCTGCATCCCATCAGCAATCTGCACACCTGGTCCTGATCATCACCCTTCTTAGGCTCTGGCCTAACATCCAGTTCCTGCCGGATCGTTAGCTATGAACATCTTTCACCCGGAACCTTCACCCAACCTCTGCCTGATGGTCGGCGGCTGCCGAGCCAGTACCGGACCAACCACTGCACCCTCAACAACCCATCCACGCCACCCGCTCTGTTCCCTGGATTATTCAGCCTCACTCGGAATCTATTAAATAAACACTCACCTTTCTCTCTACGTACCTTGTCCTGGTCTGCTTCTGGGTTCTGGCATAGTAAACTGTGACAGAACGATCCGGCCAGTATGAACCCAGCGGACCTGGACTCTGTTCGCCATGCTATTACCCAGCAGGAGAAGATGTTGGGCCATCATAGCATGGTACTACAGGAGATCGCGTTGTCAGTTCGGAACCTTTCTACCGGTCTGACGGAGGTCCAGAACCAACGTAAGTGTCGGTGGAGGATCCACTACCGGTTTCACCCATCTCGCCTGCCGCTTCTGAAGCTGTGTCCATCCGTGAGCCCAAGGTTCCGACGCCGGATAAATATGAGGGGGAGCTGGGAAGATGCCGTTCCTTCCTTATGGTGTGGATTAGTGTTCGATCTACAGCTCCTACTCTTATGCCACAGACAAGGCTAGGAGTAGCCTTTGTGATTGAGTTGCTGCGTGGTCGAGCTGGAGTGGGCTTCAGCCGTTTGGGAACGAGCAGGATCCCTGCATGGCTTCATACCAGGGGGTTCACGGCCGAGATGAGAAGCTCTTCGACCATTCCGTCCGAGGGAGGGACGCAGCTAGCGCCTGTTTTCGCTTCGCCAAGGAATTCGCAGAGCGTGGCCGACTTCGTGATCGAGTTCCCAAGACGTTGGCTGTGGAGAGTGGGTGGAACGAGGAGTCTCTGCAAGCGGCCTTTTACCAGGGTCTGTCGGAGCAGCTCAAGGATGAGTTGATCTCCTATCCGAGCCTAGTGACCTGGACAGCTTGGTAGCCTTGTCTATTCGGGTGGGATAATCGAGTCCGAGAGCGAAGGAGGGGAGAAGCAATGGGGGTCCGTCCAATCGATCAGCTTCTCAGTTCCCAGTCGGGTCGGGTGGTGGACCAGAACACGCTCATCATTCTTCTCACCACAATGGATTAGGAAGGTGGAGAGGTCCTCTCTCGATTCTGAACCCAGGTGCAAGTGGGGCGGCTCGCGGGTTAACCAAGGAGGAGCGTCAACATAGACTGTAAGACCAACTGCTGCCTCTACTGTGGTAGCTCGGGACATTACATCTCCACTTGTTCCCGGCGGTGGCGTCAAACTGCCCAGCTCGCTAAAGTTGGGAGGACTTTTTAGCGAGCCAGTTTCCACCTTCTCTCAGTACCTCTGTCAGACCCCGTTTTCCCGGCTACCCTTGTGAACAGGAATCAGAGCTTAGCGCTTAACGCTTTTATCGATTCAGGTGCCGATGGGAAGCTTTCTTGACGCTCGAGTTGGTGGAACAGCTGGGGCTTTCCAAGGAGCAATTGCCGGAAGCCATTAAGCGACCACTCGAACGGCAGTAGTCTGACACGTATCACGCGATGAGGACTGAACCGGTTAAGATGCGTTGTCGGGGAATCATTCTGAGATGATTTCATTCTTCATTCTGCCGTCTTCCCATGTTCCTCTGGTCCTTGGATACCCCTGGCTGAAGGAACACAATCCCATCGTTCGATTGGGTGACGGGCAAGGTACCGAGTTGGAGCCTTGATTGTCATGCTAACTGTCTCAAGACTGCCTGCCCCCCATTCGTTCCCAGTCAGGTGATTGAGGGCTAAACCCCCAGATTTGTCCCTGGTTCCCGAGACATATGCCGATTTGGGGGAAGTTTTCAAAGCAGAAGGCTCTGTCACTCCCTCCCCACCGACCAATCGATTGTGCCATCAACCTGGTCCCTGGAGCTGTCTACCCCAAGGGGAAGGTTATACAGTATCTCCCACCTGAACGTGAGCGTTGGAGACCTACATCAAGGAGTCCTAGCTGCTGGTCTCGTTTGTCCCTCGCTCATCACCCCTGGGGGGCAGGATTCTTCTTTGTGGGGTGAAGGATGGCTCTCTTGCGTGTATTGATTATCGGGGTTGAATGACATCACGGTCAAGAACAGAGTATCCCCCTGCCCTTGATGAGTTCTGGCCGGCTTCGACTCCTTACAGGGTGCTACGGTGTTCACCTAAGCTAGACCCTACGCAATGCGTATCACCTGGTCCGGATCAGAGAGGGGGGACGAAAAAGTGGTTGACGGGTTTCAACACATCCGATGGGTCGCCGAGTATCAGGTGATGCCGTTTGGACTGACCAATGCTCCAGCGGTATTCCAGAGTATGGTGAACGACGTCCTGGAGATATGATCGGTCTCTTTGTGTTTGTTTACCTGGATGACATTCTGATCTTCTCGGCGAAACCTTCCGGCCACGTCCAGCATGTCCGGCAGGTTCTGCAGCGCATTGTTGGAGAATCGCCTGTTCGTGAAGGCCGAGAAGTTGCGAGCTTTCACGCCCACACGAGACCTTCCTCGGTACAGCATCTCCAGGGAGAGATTAGGATGGACCAGGAGAAGGTTAGAAGCCGGTTCTGGAATGGGCCCAGCCCGTACTGAGATTGCAGCTCCAGAGATTTTTGGGGGTTTGCGAATTTCTACCGGAGATTCATCCGGGATTACAGCCGGTGGCCGCTCCGTTAACTGCCTTGACTTCCAGTATCAGGGACCTTCAAGTGGAATCCGGAGGCGGATCGAGCGTTTCTGGATTTGAAGAGGCGATTCACCAACGCACCCGATTCTCTCAACCGGACACGGCCCGCCAGTTCGTCGTTGAAGTGGACGCGTCTGATGTGGGAGTTGGCGCCATCCTGTCGCGAAAGCGATGCTCCACGGACAGTAAACTCCATCCCTGCGCCTACTACTCTCGTGCCGCCTTTCGCCTCATGGAGAGGAATTACGATGTGGGTAACCGGAGCTTCTCGCGGTGAAACTTGCCTTGGAGGAGTGAGCGCCACTGGTTGGAGGGGGGCGGAGCAACCGTTTATTGTCTGGACTGACCACAAGAATCTTGCTTACGTGCAATCGGGCTAAACGTCTCAACTCCCGTCAGGCCAGGTGGGCGTTGATTTTTCGGACGATTCAAGTTTGCCCTGACGTTCCGACCTGGATCGAAGAACGGCAAGGCGGAGCCTTGTCCCCGGATGTTCTCAAGACGGAGGGAGAGTGGGTCCAAGACCGAGACAATCCTCCCCAGAACTGCGTCGTGGGAGCAGTTATGTGGAAGATTGAGGAGGAGGTGCTGGCGGCCCTTCTGACTCAGCCCCGGTCCCGGTAACGTTTCCACCCGGTCGGTTGTTTGTGCCTGAGTCGGTTCGTCCCTGCTGTCCTCAAAATGGTCCCACGCCACGCAAGATGGCTTGTCACCCCGGCGTGGCTCGGACAATGGCGTTTCTTCGCAGACGCTTTTTGGTGGCCTCGCCGGCCGAGGATACTCGGGGTTTTGTTGCTGCCTGTCCAGTGTGTGCGCAGAATAAGAGTACCAATCGGCCCAGCTCTGGACTACTTCTCCCCTTCCTATTCCCCGCGACCATGGTCGCATCTGGCCCTGGACTTCGTCACTGGGTTGCCCGCTTCTGAGGGGAACACGGTCGTTCTGACTATCGTGGACAGATTCAGCGAAGTTCGCCCACTTTGTGCCCTATTGCCGCTTCCTCTCTGCCTGGAGACGTCCGAGATCCTGGTTAGGAGGTTTTCAGGGTCCACGGTTTGCCCAGTGATATCGTTTCCGACCGTGGCCCTCAGTTTACCTCTCTGCTGTCTGGAAGTCCTTCTGTTTGGCCATTGGAGCTACAGTCAGTCTCACATCTGGTTTTCACCCCCAATCCAATGGTCAGGCGGAGAGAGCCAACCAGAAGATGGAATCCCACGCTACGCTGTCTGGTCTCTTCCAACCCCACCTCCTGGGTCTCTCAGTTGCCTTGGGTTGAGTATGCCCACAATACTCTTCCTACATCTGCCACTGGGATGTCTCCTTCCAGTGCCTGTATGGCTACCAACCTCCCCTGTTTCCTTCTCAGGAGAAGGAGCTCTCAGTGCCTTCTGTTCAGGCCCATATTCGTCGTTCTGCCACCGACCTGGCATCGGGCCAGAAAGGCACTCCTTAGAGTTCCGGACCGGTATCAGCTCCAGGCGACCGTCGCCGGATCCCGCTCCCACCTATACCATCGGAGATAGGGTTTGGTTGGCCACACGGGATCTTCCGTTACGGACTGAGTCCTAGGGTTGTTACCGGAAGTTCATTGGTCCGTTTGTGGTAGGAGAAGGTGATCAATCCAGTGGCAGTTCGACTCAAACTACCGAGGACGCCAGAGTCCATCCCACCTTTCATGTCTCCTGCCTCAAGCCTGTCTTCCTCAGTCCTCTGTTGCCTCCTCCGCCTCCTCCTCCTCCTCCTCGGATGATCGGAGGTGGTCCTGCCTTACACGGTGCGTCGCATCATGGATTCCAGACGGCGGGGCCGGGGTTTCCAGTATCTCGTGGACTGGGAGGGTATGGCCCTGAAGAGAGGGAGTTGGATTCCGCGGCGACAGGTCCTAGATGCGGACCTCATCAGTGACTTCCTGCCGCCTCCATCCTGGCGCTCCGGGAGTCCGCCCGGTGGCGTTCAGTTTGGAGGGGGGGTACTGTAACGATCCCGGCCAGTCTGAGTCGGGTCTGTCTGGTGACTAGTGTTCCGGTTCGTAATCTCCAGTTTCCCGAGGGTTGGGGAACGCTCCGGGAGCGCCTTCTTGTTTTCCGCACCTGCATCCCATCAGCAATCCCTGCACACCTGGTCCTGATCATCACCCTTCTTAGGCTCTGGCCTAACATCCAGTTCCTGCCGGATCGTTAGCTATGAACATCTTTCACCCGGAACCTTCACCAACCTCTGCCTGATGGTCGGGCGGCTGCCGAGCCAGTACGGACCAACCACTGCACCCTCAACAACCCATCCACGCCACCCGCTCTGTTCCCTGGATTATTCAGCCTCACTCGGAATCTATTAAATAAACACTCACCTTTCTCTCTACGTACCTTGTCCTGGTCTGCTTCTGGGTTCTGGCATAGTAAACTGTGACAGTTTTGCAGATGGATGCTGAGGAAATCCTGCATGAATTCATATATATTGATGAGGCAGGGTTCAACGTCACAAAAGCAAGAAGGAGAGGCAGAAATATCATTGGCCACAGGGCTATAATCAATGTCCCAGGGCAACGTGGGGGTAACATCACCCTTTGCGCTGCCATTTCACAGCATGGGGTTCTCCTCCGTCATGCCAAAATGGGTTCTCGGTGCATTTTTGGACCGAGTTGCCACGTCGTCACAGCAGGTAAGGAAATGCACCAGATGCTACACTGTCATCTGGGACAATGTGTCATTCCACCGCTCTGCTTTGGTCCAGAACTGGTTTCAACACCATCCACAGTTGACAGTACTATACCTTCCACCATACTCTCCGTTCTAAACCCTGTCGAAGAGTTTTCTCTGCATGGCGGGTGGAAGGTTTACGATCTCCAGCCCCAGGCTCAGGTACCCCTCATTCAGGCCATGGAGGACGCCTGTGACCAAGTCGACGCACGCAGCTGTGCAAGGATGGATTCGGCATTCAAGACGGTTCTTCCCGCGTTGTCTTGCTAATGAGGATATTGCTTGTGATGTTGATGAAATTCTCTGGCCAGATCCAGCTAGGCGAAGAGATAATGTATAGTAATGTTTACTGTAGTATTTTCTGTACAATATTCTCAGTTTTTTTCAGATTATTTTTATGTGTTGTTGTTGTTATTTACTGTAATTGTAACCTGTACTGGATACAGTATTTTACGTTTGTCTGTTGTTTGCTGAGCTAACAGTGTTATGACACACTACTGTAGTAGCAGAAAACTGGGACATGTTTTTGTTGTGATTCTCCATGTTGACATGTTGACTGATTTGGGTATATGGAGAGAAATAAATGATATTTTCCTTAGTCTGCAGCATTGGTCTTATGTAGTGTTTGTATAGTTGCACTTTCTCTGTGTTTACTTCATTTACAGTACTCTAATCACTGAGAATTAGACTTGCTAAAAGTGCTTTAGGTTAGCAACAGCAGTGTGTAACTGGTTCAAAAAGATTGAAGTCATATGAAATGTGTGTGTTTCGTATGGTAACAAAATATTGTTTTTATGAAGTCGTGTATAGTTTTGACAAAAGTGTTCCATTTTGCAAACGATCTGAAGTGTTGTGCTACTTTGGTGTAGGGTTGTGCTAATTGTGTGTAGTGTTTTGACCAAACCGGGCCCTGTTTTCAAAATTGTGCTAAAAACAATTGAAAAAAAAAAACTGTAACAGTTAACCGTTCCCCTAGTGACGGGTTTTCAAGGTATCTCCCGATGTCCTCGGGACGTGGATGGACAACCAGTTTCGAAAATGAATCCCTGAGTGACCTGGCTGCCTCTAAGCAGAAACATTTCCACTAACACAAACATCATGTCAGAAGACCTACAGCAGAGATGCCTCAAGGAACATCTAAGGTATTCTTTTCATAAACTACTGGAATATATATATGGAATATATTTGGCATCAAGCATGGAAATCACACACAAGCACACACGTGCGCGCATACGCTGAACATTTCACCAACACAAACATCATGTCACAAATATCATGTCAGAAGGACAGACAACAAACATATATTGCTTTCCAGTAAACATTAATACATATTTGGCATCAATAGATTATTCCATGTAACAAGTAACAAGTAAACACATATATACATATTGTTTTTATTGAATTTAAAAAATATTCACCTTTCAATACATTTTAATACCTCACTGTCCGGAGATTTTTTTTCTAAAATGTTTTATGAGTTGGAGAACACATTGGGAGGGTTCTTAGACCATTCCTCCAAACCATATGGACTTTGATGTCCTTCATCTGCGCTTCTGCACTGCCCTCTTCAATTCAAACCACAGGATTTCAATGGGGTTTCAAGTCCGGAGACTAAGATGGCCATTGCAAGATGTTGATTTTGTGGCCAATTAACCATTTCTTTGTGGATTTTGATGTGTGTTTGGGGTTATTGTCTTGCTGGAAGATCCACTTGCGGCCAAGTTACAGAGGCAACTAGGTTTTGGGCTAAAATGTTTGTGTCTGGTACTGTGTAAAGGTTCCATGATGCTGTTAACCTTAAAAGGGCCCCAGGACCAGTGGAAGCCAAATAGTCCCATAACATCAAAGATCCACCACCATATTTTACAATAGGATTGCGGTTATTTTCTGCTATAACTACTAGTGTGAAGTTATAGTTATATTTTCATGTCGTCCGACCAAAGCACCATTTCCAATCCAAGTGCCAATGCCGCTTTAGCAAACTCAGGCGTTATAAACATTTGTTGGATGAAAATTGAGCTCTTTGGCCATCGCACACCAGTGGTGGGTTTGGCGTCGAAATGAGAATGCATGAGCAGTAAAATAACCCATACCTTCTGTAAAAAATATGGTGGTATTTCTCTCAGCCAGATTCCAAACAGAAATGGCGTGAGAAATGATAGGGCCAAATCTTAATTTTATATTTTTTTGTAATCTGTGCGGGTTAATTTTTACGTTTTTAAGTTTAAAGTTTGAAGAACACAGAGCAAATGACCAGAAGCACAACTGGAAGTTTGGGAGGTTTTATTTCTCTGTATGGAGAGTTTAATTCTTGGGGTTTTATCTCTCTGTATGGAGAGTTTAAATTGTGTTTTTTGCTGAAGATGAACGGAGCAAAGTACAAGAGATCCTTGATGAAACCTGCTCCAGAGCGCTCAGGACCTCAGACTGGGGTGAAGGTTCACCTTCCAACAGGACAACGACCCTAAGCACAGAGCCAAGACAACACAGGAGTGACTTTGGGACAAGTGTCTCAATGTCCTTGACTAGCCCAGCCAGAGCCCAGACTTGATCCTGATCTAACATCTCTGGAGAGACCTGAAAATAGCTGTTAGCGACGCTCCCCATCCAACCTTACAGAGCTTGAGAGGATCTGCAGAGAAGAATGGGAGAAACTCCCCAAATACAGGTGTGCCAAGCTTGTAGCATCATACCCAAGAAGACTCAAAGTTGTAATCGCAGATATGGGAGTTTGTGATATTTGGTTTGTTTTCGAATTCTTTTGTTGGACTGTGCGATTTGAGGGAAATGTGTGTCTCTAATTTGGCAGGAGGTTTGAAGTGAAGCTCAGTTTCAATCCTCATTTTTGTGGCCAGTGTGCACACAGTTTTTTTTGTTAATTCTTTTCCAATGTGTCAAATAAATATATTTTAGTTTTCTCATGATTTGGTTGGTTCTAACTTGTGTTGCTCTCCTGGGGCTCTGTGGGGTCTATTTGTATTTGTGAATAATGCCCCAGAACTACAGTAACTGGCTGAGGGGACTCTTCTCTATACGTGTATCTCCCTCTCTCTCGCTCTCTCTCTCTCTCTCTCTCTCCTTTCTCTCTCTTCTCTCTCTCTCTCTCTCTCTCTCTCTCTCTCTCTCTCTCTCTCTCTCTTTTCTCTCTCGCCTCCGCTCTCTCTCTCTCTCTCTCTCTCTCTCTCTCTCTCTCTCTCTCTCTCTTTCTTTCTCTCTTTCTCTCTCTCTCTTTCTCTCTCAATTCAATTCAATTCAATAGACTTTATTGACATGGCAAGTAAAATTACTTACATTGTCAAAGTATAGATATAACAAAAATGGTGGGACCAACAGCAATAATAATAATAGTAGTAGTGGAAATGGGATTACCATTAACAGCAACTACAACAACAATATTACAGTTTTTCTCAATTGCTAAAACACTAAACCCTATTGTCTGAACCAAATGCTCAGTTGCCTGAACCCACTGATTGAATCAATCACTCTTTTGGCAAAACCATAAGCACTTTTCACCTGTTTAGACATAACTTGCCAACACATTTTCATTGTGATGCACCCGTGCTGCATAATGGTGAGCACAGGTGACAAAAGTCAAACACAATTAGAGCACAGGTGTCACCACTTGAACACAAACAACTCAAAATTGATCACACTTGTGGCTAATGATGTGAGGGAACATATACAGTAAGCCAGTTCAGAGAGCACTTGGTTTGTGAGGCCCCTACAATGGATAGAAATCTGAGAGGAAGAGTTCGTGTGAGAGGAGGTCGAGGTGGTCGAGGGGGCTCGAGGTGGTCAGCGAAGACAAAGAACAGTAAATCTGATGAAATCAGAGCTACTGTGATTGACTCAGTTCTTGTCCATGGTAAGTGAGCATGAGGGAGGCTGGACAAAGGGTACAACGCAAACATCAGTAGATTCACTGTGTCCACCATAATCCGAAGATTTTAGAGAAGAGAACAGGTAATTACCTTTTTTGACATTATAGTACAGTATGTAAATGTTGACAGCAATTACTGTATGACATACTATATACTGTACCACAGTATACTGTAAGTAATATATGTTTCAGTACATCACTGTACCAATGTACTGTAGTATTGTAATGGAGGGGTTGGTCTAACTGTTTGTAGGCCTAGTATTCCAGTGTATATTTTTTGTAACTCCATGTTCTCTTTTTGTAGAACTGAAAGATTGCCACATGGGGGGTGGGAGGACAGGTATGTTCTCCCCCACACCAAGAGACCCTAATTGTTGATATGGTCCGTGAGAACAATGCCATTAAACTGAGCGAAATTCAGCAGAAGATCATTGAGGACCATTTACAGTTTTTTTTGATTGCTTAAGCACGATTTTCAAAACAGGGCCCGTGTTTTCAAAACACTACACACAATTAGCACAACCACACACCCAATTAGCAAAACACTACAGATCCTTTGCAAAATTAAACACTCTTGTAAAAACTATACACTTCTTTTTTAAAAACCACACTTTGTTACCATATGAAACACACACGTTTCACATTACTATACTCTGTTTGCACGAGTTACACTCTGCTGTGATAAACCTAAAACACTTTTAGCACTTCTACTTCCCTATGATTAGAGTAGGCTACTCTCAACAAAGTACAAATATAATGTAAATCTCACCAAACACTACACAAGACCAATGTTGCAGACTGAAGAAACTCATTTATTCTCAACACGCCAAAATGTTGACATGGAGATTCATAATACTGTAACCAAACGTCACTCTACGTATTGTAAGTTCAAATTTAAAAAAAAAAATAACTAGACATTGTCTCGTCGCCTAGCTGGATCTGGCCCAGAGAATTTCGATCAACATCGAAACAGGCAATGTTGTCGATTAGCAAGACACCTTGGAAAGAAAACGGCTTGAATGACTTAATCCATCCTTGCATTGCTGCTGCCTCCATCTGGTCACAGGCCTCCTCCATGGCTTGGATGAGGGGTACCTCAGCCTGGAGACGGAGATCATATACCTTCCACCGCCATGCCGGAAAAACTCTCTTCTATAGGGTTGAGGAATGGAGAGTATGGTGGAAGAGTAGTAGGACGGTGAAATGTGGATGTTGCTGAAACCAGTTCTGAACCAGAGCAGAGCGGTGGAAAGACACATTGTCCCAGACAACAATGTTGCCATATGATCGATTTGATTTGCTGCTGTTCAAATAGTTGTGTAATTGGTCCAAGAATGTAAGTATGAGTGCTGTGTTGTAGGGCCCATATGGGCATGGCGGTGGAGGACCCCATTCTGTGTAATGGCTGCACAGAGGTGTTATATTACCCCCACGTTGCCCTGGGACATTGACTATAGCCCGTGGCCAATGATGTTTCTTCCCCTCCTTCGTGTTTCTCGTACAGGTTGAACCCAGCCTCATCTACGTAAATGAACTCATGCTGGATCTCCTCTCCATCCCATTCGTAAAACTCTCTGAAAAACAGTGTCAGGCAAATTGTGTAGTTCAGTGTGGATCTAGTATACATATTACAGTGCAAGTAAAAGATTATGAGACAGTATGCAAGATCACACTGCTAAAGTGAAATACATTACCTTCTGCATAATCATGCCGCAGTCGTTTCACCCTTTCGGAATTGCGCTTCGAAAAGGCACTTTCGATAAATTTGCTTCATTTGAATATGTATTTTTTAGGATGCGTGCCAGTGTTGATGTTGAGACCTGATGGATATCGTTGAAAATCGCGTGGTTATTGACAATGTTAGCTTGGAGCTGCTTGAGTGTTATAGCATTGTTGGCCAAAACCATGTTTACTATCTCCCTCTCTTGCTGTTCTGTGAACATAGGAGGCCTTCCCCCTTGTCGTCCCTGACCATCAATCCTATGTAGAAAAAAAATACAGTAATTACAATAGTACAGTAATTTTCACGAAAAAGGTAACAGAAGTGCTGATAGTGATAGAATATAGTACTGTAAGCAGTTACTGAAACTATGCAGAGATGTTTTTGATATGATGATATTTTCTACCAATACCTATTTTTCCAGTCGAAATGTTCTCATCACACTTTGCCACTGTATATCGGCTTAGATTGGCTGTACTCGCAGTCCAGCCTCCCTCAGCGTCAGGCCGTGGTGACAATGTGGTCAACCAGTGTTGCGCGATCTCATTTGTCCAGATTCGGTCCTCTTTGTCTTCCTCTTCCTCTTCCTCTTCCTCCCCCTTCCTCCTCCTCCCCTCGTCCTCCTCCGCGTCCTCCTCCCTCTCCTCCTCTCTCCTCGTCCTCCTGCTCGCCTCCTCGTTCTCCTCGTCCTCCTCGTTCTCCTCGTTTCTCCTCCTCGTTTCTCTCGTTCTCCTCCTCGTCCTCCTCGTTCTCCTCCGTCCTCTCGTTTCCTCATCCTCTCGTTCTCCCGTCCCTCCTCCTCGTTCTCCTCGTCGTCCTCCCTCCTCCTCCCTCCTCTCGTCTTACTCTTTCTCTGACTCTTTCCATTGTGCTTGAAGACACGATGAACTCACCTGCTGCTTTGCATAGTGCTTCAATACACCTGATTGGTGTGTACAATTAAGCAACATTGTTTGCACACCTGATGACTGTGTTGAACCAATTGGTTGGACGGTGGTAATTTGACAGTCAGTGCTTTGATGTATTGCAAGGACGTGACTTCATGATAGATTTTTGTGTGTAATGTATGTTAGACTGTGTTAAGTGTTTTGCAAATCACTGTGTGTGAGTTTTGCAACAGTGTAAGGTTGACAATGTGCTTATAGTTGTGCAAATATGGGCTGATGTTTTGCTTTCTTGAGTGCTAAGGTTTTGCTAATAGTGTACTACTTTATAATTTTAGTGTAAGCAATCCCAAAAACTGTAAATTTGGAGGGTATCAACAGTGTCAGCTCTCTACTGTTGATCGTGTCCTCAAGCAACAGACTGCGCATGAAACAGCTATAGGCAGAGTGCCCTTTGATCGCAACTCAGACAGAGTCAAAGAGCAAAGATTCCAGTATGTACAGGTGTGGCAGACTATATCAGACACATTCAATGTTGATTACTATAAGTAGTGATTTACTGTAGTGGCTAAATCACTTTTTCCGTATCACTTACAAAACTATATCTATTTCTACAGAGGGTTTTTCAACTGGATACAATGGAAAGACCCCATCAATACATCTACATGGATGAAGCTGGGTTTAATCTCACCAAAAGGAGAAGGAGAGGCCGCGTAATGTGATTGGCCATCGGGCCATTGTTGGTGTTCTGGGCAAAGCGTGGTGGCAATGTCACAGTTATGGCTGCCAATCAGCAATCATGGAGGTTGTCACCATCATGCCAACCTGGCCCCTACAACACTCACCAGCTCCTCATTTCCTCAATCACATGCGGGGTGCTTTGTTAGTGCAGCAGATGAGCATCCCAGTCTATGTTGTTGTTTGGGACAATGTGAGTTTTACAGAGCCCTCGAGGTTAGAGAGTGGTACAATAGTGAAACCAAGGTTTTATCAATCTTTGCCTTCCACCAGTACTCCCTTTCCTAAACCCCATTGAGGAATTCTTCTCCTCATGGCGGGGAAGGTATATGAACGCCAACCTTACACCAGGGTAAATCTCCTGCAAGCCATGGGACTTGCCTGTGGTGACATAGGTGGAGGCAGCTGCCGGCCTGGATACTGGCATGCCAGGGTTTTTTTCCCCGTTGCCTGGCCAGACACAAAATGTGGCCTGTGATGTGGATGAAGTCCGATGGCCTGACCCAGTACGGAGACATGATGCTGTGGCTGAGTAATGCACACTTATTTGTATATTTTTTGTACTTTATTTTTACAAGTGCAAACGCATAAGATTTCTGTTTGTTTTTACAAGTGCTACATGTAAATGCACAAGATTTCTGTTTTGTTTTTTGTACAAATTATTAAATGCACAGTTTTTTTTTGTTTTGCAACATGCATTTAGCCTAGCATGAACAATAAGACATTTATTTCTCCAGCTTCATGTCCTGAGCATTGTGTTTTCTATTTCTCACCAGTGAGTGTTTAGTGACTGTTCAGTGGTAGTTTTTATTTGATTGACTCGGGGCACGATTTGACAACATAGTTCAGTTGTTGGACAGATTGAACTGTTTTGAGGTGAAAGTTTGGTTTTGCAAGAGGAGTCTGAGGTTTTGTGAATGTAGCTTGAAAAATTGGGTTTGTGTTCACAGTTAAGAGAAAAGAGCAGCTTTCAAGAAATGTGTCTTAGCAATCGAGAAAAACTGTAATGAGAATAATA